>NC_053022.1:436792142-436948740 GCF_003073215.2 Triticum urartu | reverse complement strand
CAAGCTTTTTTAGTTGTAATAACACCACGGCAAGCTAGCGCCACTCTTCGTGTGTGCCCGTGCAAAGGTTAAATGATGGAGAGAAGAGAGATTGAGATCGCAGACCTGGGACCCACCAGTAAGTGAGACAACGGTCATGCACGTGTTGACGAGGCACTCCCTCTACTCTACTCAACGTAAGTACTGTATAAAATTAAGTTATGGGACAAAGCCAACAACCGTTCGTTTTTTCAGGCTATCGACTTACGCTTTGTAGTCTAGGTTGCCAGTTCGAATCTCGTCTTTCAGATTTGTTAGTTTTAGGTCCAAATTTGATTAATGACAAGTGGGACCCCCGTGTGTTGTTCCGATAGTTCAGTGTAGGATGGTTTTTTTGAACAAACACTTTGCATGGTTAGACAAGTAACGGCACGAGTTACACGTATTTTGCAAGTTTACGAACAAAAATGACAGCGGCATAGAATATCACATCCACCCTGCAGCTTAGATACTTTGGTGATACGAGTTTTTACACCGTTGGAAGTGAGATCCAATGGCTTGGGAGTAGTCTTTGTAATTATGCGCAATTTCCAAACTCTCCAACGGTTTTTTTGCAAAGAAAACATTTAGGCCTCATGTGTGCTGCTGCATCTTCGATCCAACGGCTCCCCGGTGCTCATATTAGGTGCTCCACGTAGCTTAATTATCCGCTACGGTGATATGAGCATCTAGGTCGTATGATCAGTGATCAGATGGCACATGCGTAGTACTTGTACTTTCTGCGCATTTCCCAAACTCTATCAGCCGTATATTGCAAAAACATTCAAACCTCCTACTGTGGGCCATTAGATCTCAGTGAACTCGTATCACCATAGAATCTAGCTACGGTGCGGGAGCACCTCATACTCTCCCGTGCGAGAAAACATAAGGTGCTATCGCAGCTTGGATGCTACGGTGATACGAGCTTGGAGGTCATTTGATCTGAGATCCAATGGCATCTGAGCAGTCTTTGTGCTTGTAAGCACTGGCCGAACTCTTTTGGGGCTTTTCTGCAAAAAACCATTCGAACCACCGAGGAGGTGTCGGGTCACAAATCCAACGCCTTCGAAGAGGTTCTATCACCAAAGCATCTAAGGTGTGGTAGCACATGATATTCTTACATACAGGAGAATATGATGTCCTCCTTCATCTTAGATGCTATGGTGATACGAGCTTCGAGGTCGTTGGATATGGGATCAAAGGGCATCTAAGTAGTTTTTGTACAAATTGTGTGCAATTCTCAAACTCATCTAGGTTTCCTGCAAAAATATTAAGACACATCATGTGAGCTGCTATATCTCAGATCTACAAGCTCCAAGAAACTCGTATCGGCATATAGCATCTAAGGTATGGGGGCACATGATATTCTCCCGGGGAGGAGGGGTGGGGGTGCACAACCAATCTGTGGTTGGGAGGGTGGGGACAAATATAATCTAAACAACCCTGGACAGAGCTCCACAATTTTATCTAAGGTCGAGGGGTTGACCCCCGACAATCATACCTTTGCCTAAACACAACATTTGCATGTACTGTAGTACTAGACTTAATATTCATGTTTCAGTTTCATGTTCATTTTAAATATTGAACTGAGGACCATGGATGTCTTACATTTTACTCCCCCCGTTCCTAAATATTAGTCTTTTTAGAGTCTTCAAATGGAGTCGCACATACGGATGTATATAGACATATTTTAGAGTCTAGATTCACTCATTTTGCGCCGTATGTAGTCACTTGTTGAACTCTCTAAAAGACTAATATTTAGGAATAGAAGGAGTATTTTTGAATTCGTGTCATACATGCATGGTTTGGAAAAATAGATGCCCTATACTTATTGGATTGTTGTTGTGTGCATGCGTGTGTGTCTCTGTGTGTGTGTGGTCATATGCTTGATACATACAAAGTTTTCTCACCTCCATATTGTTCATCTTTTAAATTTGAATTTGCATTGGAAAACTTACTAGGGATACCATGAAATGTGAAATCCACGTTGAGATCATTATATCACAAACTCACTCTAATTCAACAACTCGTCATAAATCAATTACCATGTTGAGATTAGTATTTGCAAGGAAAATACGGGTATTGTAATACACATAGATTCGCTCGGCAATTTAAAAGGTTCCTTTCGTATTCTTGAATGGTAGGACCCAATGGCGTACCAGCCAGACCTTGGCTCGTGTTGATCCTAAAAAAAATCGGGCTCGTGTCCTTTGGTGGCGTGCGTGGTATGCACATTAGGCAACCCCAACCAGTCGAGCGTCAACGTTTCAAGTCGAAATATCTGGCAGCCAAAATTCCAGCCCTAGGAAATTCCCCTCATGTCCCCGGTCCATAATGACTACCGATGAACAACGGAGGGATGCTTTAGTAACTAGACAACGTTACCTACCGTGCCGAGCACGGTTCAATTCCCTCGGTCACCGCTCGTTAAGGTCACCCGTCAACTGCATTGCCTAGTACTACTACTACTACTACACCAGGATGAGCACATAATTGAGCCCGTTTGTTCGTGCCTAGTACTTGAGTTAATATATCAGGCAGTGCACTGGTACAGAGGGATTATCCTTTTACTCTGCATATATAACTTGTCTGAAGTCTAACTAAGAAAAATGTTTGACCAAATCCTTTCTTAAGAAATACAACAGGACAGATGTATGGCTTGAAAATTTATTGCATGATGCAGGTTATGATATTGTTTCGAATCCTGGATCCTAAATTTCAGAAAATCCAAAAATGAGCATAAATTCTTGAAACTAAGCATGGTCACGTGATATGACACAAATATTACTTTGTAAGTTTTTTCTTCAATTTGAGACAAGCTGCTTATGACAAGTTGCACAAATGAAGAGCCAAGGTATTTTGGAACAAAGAAAGACCTATCACGTTAAGGTGAACGCTTTCACTATTGAAACCGTGGGCGTTTACGTGCCACCACGAGTCCCAGCTTCTCATCGGCAGGTGCCGTCCGAGCAAGCGTGTGAGTTGACGGGAGGCGTGCGAGCAGACCGCTACGCCGGCTGTCAGGGAGGCGTGCGAGCAGACCACTGTGCAGGCTCACCGGGAGGCGAGCCCTTTGACCAGGCTCCGCCGCCCACCGTCGTCCCAACTGCTCCCACTTTTAATGTCGCCGGCGCCGCAGTTTAAAATCAACCCCACACTACCCGGTATCGCTACAATCCTCTCTCTTCCTCTCCGATTCTCCTGTCGTCTACCTCCAACTAGCCTGACCTAAATGTACGCCATGCCGCATCACGATGGTCTGCCCTTAGTGTTCCAGTTTCCTGAGGAAGACACCCAGCCAGAGTCTCAAGAACATAAGGTGCTTTGGGACGAGCTTGAACTGGCATTGCGGGAAGAAGCCGCGCCTGTCCCCGCTCCCGTTCCGGCTCATGTCGCCCCGACTGCGCCACCGCCCATCCCCGTGCACCTGCCAGCGCATGCGCCTGCGCGTGCACTGACGCGCACGCCCGTGCCGGTGCCCGTGCACCTGCCAGCGCATGCGCCTGTGCATGCACTGACGTGTGCACCCGTGCCGGTGCCCGTGCACACGAATGTCTCCGTCGCGCCGTTGACAACGCCTGTCCCCGCGCGGGTGCCAGTGCCCCCCTCAGCAGCATGGATGGCCGCCGTCGACCGCTTCCTTGCACCAACGCCAGTCGCCTCCTCCCGCCAGTTGACTCGCTCCGAAGTCCAGAACATTTTGGCATTCCTTGAAGCTAGGTCAACGTCCAGGAGTACGCCAACAATAGCGCAAGACGCCGCCGTCGCCGTCGGTCAGTGGCCCGACGACACACAAAGCACGGCAGAGGAGCTGCTTCCCACCGCGAGACGCCCCCGCCGTCGCCGCGTAATCTAAATTTGCCATGAAAAACGTTCGGATTGCCATGCTTAAAATCCGAACGTTTATCATTTCCGTTTATTTTATATCAATCGTCGTATAATTTAAAGTCGGAGTCAGACTGAACGAAATGTATGGTTTGATCGATTGAATGTTCTATTAGAGCCGTATCAAATTAAATATAAAACGTCATCAAGCCACATGTATTCCTTGTCATCCAACGACCTAGACTGCTTCAATGTCGAGCGCTCAACACGTTTAGCGTGCAGTTAATTTCATGCCAAAAATAGTGCTAATCACATGACAACACGCAAATAATATCCTAATAGTTAATATCCGCATGCACTTAATATACTTCGAAATTAACGTGTATTGCACGTACACACTGACTAGTGCTGCTAGTATGTGAAAATGGTGCCGTGACTTGTGAACGCATCCAGATATGGTCAACGGCAACATCGCCCGCGAGTTCTTCCTGTTTGCCTATGCATCTAAACGTAGAAGGGGAGGAGAGAGAGAGAGAGCACACATGGAACCCACCAGTCAGTGAAGGCGAAGAGAGAGAGAGAGAGCATACATGTTATCCATTAATTAGGTTGTGCTAATATAAAAACATTATGTGAACAAAGGGGGTACAACAAACATTGCTATTCTACGTATGTTGCCTATTGACGTGCGGCTTGAAGGCCCGGTCGCATGTTCGATCCTTGTCCTTTATTTTTTAATTTGTATATGGGTCCAAATTTGTTTCATGACATGTGGGCCCCTCGGTGTGTAGTTTGTAGCACTTTAATTTGTGGGTCGAAATTTGTTCCATTCCAAGTGGACTATTGGTGTGTAGTTTTGTAGCTTATTTATAATAATTAAAGAGAACAACATAGTTTTTTCAATAATACCATGGTGCGACGTTGAAGGCGAGAAAGGACGTGCGAGAGAGCGATGACCAAGCCAGAGGGAAATCAACTAGGGGAGTTGCGTGAGTTGCAACGGTGTTTGGAGTAGTTGTGGGCCGAATGCCACGAAAATATAATCTAAACCGACCGGAATAAATGCCTACACAAATTAATCCAAGGTTGGAGTGCCCCTCGCAATGTAAATAGCTCAGGCTTTGCGAGGGATGGAGAGGTAGTAGCTTCAACGCGTGGAAGATACGGTGTGAGAAAGCGAGGTCAATCGAGAGACATATAGATAGAGAGACAAAGTGAGTGTGGTTCGACATTCATTGAACAAATATATATGCTCTGGAGAGATATTGTCCGATTGAGCTTTTTGGCAAGGGTGAGGGCTGTAAGATAGAGCTTGAGAGATGATCCAGTCACAGACGTGTAGATATATTTTGTGCATGGGAGGAAGCAAGGTCAACTGATCACATAGGGTCGCCGTGCGATCGAAAGAGTGAGACGGGTTGGAGAGAGTGACCTAGATAGACGATGTGCGTGAGAGAGTATACAATGTGAATAGGTTGAATTGGGCTCAAACATGGTGATATATCGTTTTTTCCGAGAAAGAGCGAGGTCAATCGAGACATACGGAGAGAGAGAGAGAGATTGAGTGAGCGTGGCCCACCATGAGGTCGAAAGAGTGGCGACGGCTTGGATGGACTGACCTACATAGACAATCTATGTGAGAGAGAGTATAGAGTGTGTCGATTGAGGCCCGAACAGGGAGATATATCATTTGTGTGTGAAATAAAACGAGGTTAAACGAGACTCAGATAAAGGAGCTAGATTGAGCGAGTGTGGCCCGCCGTGCGGAAGAAAGAGTGAGACAGTCTCGAGGGAGTGACCTAGATATATAGCGTGTGTGCGTGCGCACGAGAGGTTGGGGGGCTAGATAGGCAATGCATGTATTTAGCACGAGAGGGTGAGAGGGAGAGGGGGGAGAGAGAGAGCTCGGCATGGGGTGCAATGGAGGGTGTGTGAGGTAAATACATTTGGTAACAGAGTGGAAAAGGGGGTTGTGTAGTTGAGAGACTTAGATATCGAAACATGGAGAGAAAGAATGAACGTGTGTTGGAAGCCGGTAGCTTCCTAAGGTGGTTAGGAGAAGAAGATTGACCGATATAGGAAGTATGTAGCGTTTGTGCCGGGGGGCTAAAAACAACATTTGAATGTACTCCCTCCCTTCAGAAATACTTGTCTTAAAAATGGTTGTATCTAGAACTGAAACAAGTCTAGATACAACCATTTCTAGGACAAGTATTTCCGAACGGAGGGAGTACATAGTACGAGACTTAATATCGATGTATCAATTCGGTGTACATTGTAAGATTTGAACCGAGTACCAGGCATACGGGTAATTACTTTGAATTCGTGCCATACTAAGTTTGGAAAACTTGACATTGACTCAGTTTGTTGTGCTATTTTGTAGGTCATATGTTTGAATCCATCCAAAAGTTTTCTCACTACCATGGTGTTCATCATATACATATGAATTTGTATTAAAAAAGTAGCGTGGATACAGTGAAATGCGAAATCCACGTTAGAATTGGAGATCGCTACGTGACACACACTCTAATTCAAATAACTAACTACGTGACACACACTCTAATTCAAATAACTAATTATGTGACACACACTCTAATCCACGTTAGCGTGGGTACCGTTTCGATTTTTTTCTTCAAATAACTCCTCATTAATTAATTTATAGTACTCCCTCTGTTCACTTTTATAAGACCTTGAAGACATTTCAGACAATGTGCAAAACAGTTCATTTTAAGTTGTCTGAAACGACTTACAAAAGTGAATGGATGGAGTATCTCGTTTCGAATGACTAATTATTGCAAGGAAAACACGGGCATGGTAATACATACAGATTCGTTTGCAAATGAAAGAAGATTCGTTTGCATTCTCAAATGTAGGCGCACCAGGCAGACCAGGGTCGTGTCGGGGTGGACGCTGCTTCGGTGCCTTAAAGGAAACTGCCTTTGGGTCACTGACATGTGGGCCAACCACCTGTTGGGCCCACATGTCATAGACACAAAGGCAGGTGCCTTAAGGCACCGAAGCATAGTCCTGTCGGGGTGGTCGCGTGTGTTGGACGGACACGTAGCACCCAGCCACCCATCCCCCTCCCCCCAAAAAAGGACGACGACAATATAAGTTCGCGCTTCCACGTTTCATATTGAAATATCTGGCGGCCCCAATTCTAGCCCTGCAAAATCTCTCTTCTCCACCGTCCCCTTTCGCGCCCAGATTGCTCAAATCCCTAATTCGCCGCCAACCCTCGAATCGCCCCTCGTCTCGTCTCTTTCGCCACTGTTCCCCACCTCTGTGCCGGACGACGACGACGAAGACGACGGTCGTGCTTCACCACCGCACCGGAGCTACCTCATCTACGCCCTCATCCACCGCACCGGGTGGTCCACCAACAACGTCGGCCGCCGCAACCAACGTGCCTCACAGACACCGAGTTCCACCGCATCAGGTGCGCTTCACCGACGCCGTCTCCCAGGTCACCGGGGCTACTTCACCGAGCACATCGTCGCACCTCCGCCCCCCGAGGCCGTTGGGGCTTCACCAACGGTCTCGTCCACCACATCGTAGCGCTCCGCTGCCACTCAAGATCTGCATCCGTGCATGGCCAGCCAACGCTAGCGCATCACCCTCAACGGCTCTGAAGTGACCCACACTCTAGCTAGGCGAGCATGCCCAAACGCTGGCCCGAACTAGGTATCCACACATCACTCCCTTGTGCACTGTTCCGATGATGTTTGGATATCCTTTCACTGCTCTCTTAGCTTACACGCCTATGCAACTCTGATTTTAACTCTTATTTCTTCTGGAGATATCATCTGAAACAAGAAAATCCATTTTTTAGCGAAGCATGGCGGCGCTACGGGATCTGGTACACATCCTGCACACCCGTATAACCTTGTAAGTATCTGTCCTCTGGTACACCATCAAGGTCGATTCCTCTTATTTGATCAACCATTCGCCGTGTCAAAAATGCAGAGGTGGATGCAAGGACCACAACGCCTGCACATCCAAGAAAGTGGTAACATGGACTTGTACATGGAACATCCCAAGCGCAAGCAGAGCTGCAGTGAGCCTGTACAACGAGCTAGCGTAAGTCCCTGCATTTCATTTAATTCGTACTGGCATTCATGTATGATTTGTGTGCAGTGGTTGATCCACGAATTCAAGTTAGCAGGGGCGAACATTTAACTTAAGAAATACGAAGGCACTTGCACTCCGGAAATCAACATAACTTGAGAAATGTGAAGCTACATGCACTTTGAAAACCAAATGATGCAAGCACCAAAAAACACTAAATGATGCAAGCACCAAAAAACACAAAATGATGCAAGCACCAATAACACAAAATGATGAAAGCACCAAAAAACACAAAATGATGCAATTCCAAAGTAGTTCAGATTATAAACACTAAATGATGCAAGCACCAAAAAATACAAAATGCAACATGGTGTACAAGGACTACAAACATGGTCTGTACCTGCTTGAATTATTCTTCTCTGGCTGAAAATATCGAAGTGTAATTACACGTATAACCAGTGCGCAAACTGCATCAATATATCTATCCTACACAAGTATGCGAATAGTTTCAAATAACAGATTAGAAAAGTATTTATGCTATGTTGTCATGATACGGAGACTTTCTAGTAGATGGCCTCGACTTTTCCTCAAGCTATGAAAATGCACCATAATTTGCTTGTCATCAATGCCTGCAAATCTCTGTCTCTCTCAACATAGTAGATCATCATTAGACACTAAATCCTTCAATGAGCTTGCAAAATGCTTGCATTAGATCCCTCATTAGACACTATATGTTCATCACCAGGAGCATGTAAAATGTTTGCATCAAATCCTTCATTAGCAGTCTATTCATTAGACACTTCAGGCTCAAGAACAACATGAGCTTGTATGTTTGCACCGGAAACTTGATTAGATACATCAGATTCAGTCAGTTCAGTACTGATTGGGGGAGTTATAAAATAAGTAGAAATTGGTTTCATTTTCTCATAGATTCCCTACATACAAGCAGTTTTACAACACCGTCAGGTTTAACTATTGGCCAGAAATTGAAGAGTTGAATTAGATATAATCAGGGATGTGATGTACCTGCTCGTTCCGCATGCTACTCTTGCAAGCTGCGACTGTCCGTTTGTGCAAGCTCGATGCCATGCCCGTGCTGCCGCCGCTGCCTCCCACGCAGGCTACACCTAGGGTTGGATCTTCATCTTCTTGTCCGTCCGTTCGCTTGAAGCCCGGCGACCGCCCTCCAACGAGGGCGCGAGGAAGTGCTGTGTCGATCTGTCTAGCGGCGGCTAGGTTAGGAGCGAACCAGACTGGAGGCTGGAGCGAATGAATTGGGATTTTTCCTACTGTCGATCAATATGGGAGGCGCTCGTTTGGGCCGCGAGCCTGCTATAGGGCCTGCCTTGCACTTATGTTATTGGCCCATCCAAATAACATTTTTCTTCATTTTTTACATTGCCTGCTCGTGCGTTGGGACGAACAAAACTAGCGTGGGCCAACCTGGACGGCTCAAACTAGGTGCACACTTTCCAGCCACCTGAGGCGGCCGCCCATACCAGCCCCTATGGTGGCGTCACCCCTTTTGCGTGTATGATTGGATAGTGAAAAATATTCCAGTGGCGCTTTTGATTTACCCACAGAATGGTTGAATTGCTTGTTTCTATGAACTGAGTTTGCCAATAATGTGAAGGATGCCAGTCTTTTCATCCTATTGTAGATTGCTTAGATCTCAATATGCCAAAAGTAATCGCATGAAATATACAGTAAAAGCCAGTGTGATGTGTTTGGCTACAACTAGTCTGACTACACGTCCTCATATAATATATCAAGGACGCACCATCTTACCAGATTAACCATTCGACTTACCCATGCAGTGTGGGAAGAAAGAAGTATTGGGACTGCGTATCCAAGCAATTGATGCCATGGACTCCTTCGTACAACCTTGTAAGCGAAAAAGAAGTTGCAGTGTGCTTGTACAAAGAACTAGCGTAAGTTCAGTTACCTACTTCTCGGAATTTTAGTTAGCCACTTATTGCAAAATTGTTCAATTACGTTGCTTGGCTTAATTTAGTTTGCTACTGATTACATAATGACACAGCATGTTAATCATATTGTAGACTACGCCTATCTATGTGTTTGATACTTACTGTTAAGAATTACCTGTTTGCCTTAACTTAAATATCTACTTATTTGTTTAACTGCTTTGATGCTGCAACAGCGGGTTACAATAATGTTAATAACTACTTTTCAGCATCCAATTGAAACTATTTAATTCCTTGTTTGTTTAACTAGTTTGTTGTTATAACTCCCAGTTGAGATGTTTTTCTAACTTCAACTTTTCTGAATCCAATCGGAACTTTAATGGCAAAACAGATTAGCCCAAGATCAAAGAGCGAGGTCCCCATGGACGTTGCATCATCCCACAGCAGTGGCACCGGCCCAATCGTGCATTATGAATTGCCAACTGCTGATGCTCTAGAGGCTAAAGTAGTGGTAGAAAGAGATTCTGCTTCTGCACTTAGAGATGAAGTTGACATGTTGAGGAAGCAAACAGCACAATCACAAGCAGTACTCAAGACAACCATTAAATATTTGGTGGATTTCAAAACGAAGCAAGCTGAGACTGACCAGATTGTTAAGGTCCTGAAGGAAAAAAGGAAATTAAATTCCTACTTGGTAAATCATAGGTGAAATGTTCTTTCCATAGTTGAATAACCTTTGTGTTGTCTGTTCATGTAATCAATCAAACCATTTGTTTTAGAGATCATGTAATAATTGTTTTTTTGGTTTGTAATTTTATTTGAGCACAAGTATGTATTGATTGATAAGACTCGGAGACATTTCATTTGGATTGCTGTGTCAGACCTACAAATATGCCAATCGGGCTGAATGTGCATTCAACAATAGTAGTAGTATAGATGGACCATAAGTGGCACGCATCGGAAAGGGCCAAGATGCTGGCTAAAAAAAGGATGCTGTTGTAGCCAAAAAAAGTACAACAGCCTGGCTTATGTATGTTAGTTGATATTATTGATCCATATACTCTATAAGTGTTTATATGCCTGTTAGTTCTGTACATTCTTGGTTGATTGACTCGGTATTTGAATCTTGATACATCGCTTGTGTACATATCTAAATGGGAGTACACATTATGCTGCGTGTGACATTTGAGTTGGATATGAAGTGTTCCAAATATTCGAATTCACCTTAAACTGGATTCTAGTTTCTGAATTTGAGTATCGGCATTTGTAAACCATATTCATATATGACAGTGGAATACATCTTTGTCGTCCTTTTGAAGGTATATAAAAACACATAGAATGATTTATAAAGATTCGTATAGGAATACAAAATGGATTCGAATTTAGTTGCCAGGGTAAATGTGGATGCTTATTGTCCCAAAATTCGAAAGAAGCAGCAAAATGTCCACCCCCACGTCGGCTGCCCAAAGCCAAGTGTTTGGGAGATGGAAATTACTATCTACCCATTACACAGACAATCCGTCTGCCTGATTATCACTGCTCTAAATAGGGGTAGGTTAATAACTTCAATTAGACGTGACACGACCGCCTCTGAGCCCATTCCGACACGGTGGGCGTCAAACATGGGTGGCAAAACTCATTTGATTCAAGCTCGTCCGAAAGACCTCTGTTTCTCCCTCCATTCCCCATTCATACACGGTGGGCGGCAAAACAAACTCCACTCGGCCAACATCGATGTAGGCAAATATTTTCAATAGGGGCAAGTTTGTAACTTCACTCAGACGTGACACAACCGCCCTACCTGTCAGCCCCGTTCATACACCGTGGGCGCCAACCATGGGCGCCAACCACCCTCTCCTCACCCGAAATCGCTCTAGGCAAATATTGGCGAGATGCAAGATTACCTTCCTATCTCCAACCCACGAGACGTCCAAATTTTAAACGGGGGCTAAGTTCGTAACTTTCCCATATTTCAGACAGGCGCGTCCCAAAAACATGGTTCCCCGTACCTCTCCCTCCATTTTCCCATTCATACACCGTCCGCACTAGAACACCCCATCCCCACACCAGCCTCCGTCTGCCACCCCATCGATCACCGCCGTCCTCCACCACATCCATCGCCACCGTCTTCCACCATGCCGGAGCGCCTACCAAGACTGCATCGTCCACTGCTAGAGATGGACGTTTCTCATCCACGGCGACGGACCAATAGCCTTGCATCGCGTCCTCTAGCTTCATCGGTGTCGTCGTCCTCTTTGTCGGGGCCGCTCACACGACCTTCTCTTCCACCGCAACAGGACTTATCCCCCGATGCACCCGTCTACCGTCGCAGATCTGCTTCAACGCCACCGACAACCATCGCACCCCCGATGCCTACACGGTGCCGCAAGAGAGGTGGTACTTCATATCTCCTCAACCTTTTGATCTCAACCAAAAAATAGATCTTAACTTGGTTACTCTACTTTCTTTTCAGCTCTTACAATTTAGTTCTTAGTTCGAAGCAAACAATGGATGCAAAATATCATTTCTCCGGTTTGCAGCTTCAAATCTGCCATGGCACAGCCATAATACGATTTAATTGATCATGCTTAGGGTTTAATTGATCATGTTGGTTCCATGGTCGTTTCTTTAATAGAAATCGGAGGGTAAACCCTCTTTTGCTAAAAAAATATGCTTAGAGTTTCCCCCTTTTATGATCACTATACGATCAGAATACGTGCTTCGTATCATAATAACACTGCTCCACCCATCAAGCTAAACAAGCTTAGTTGTTCAAATACGAATCTGATATTATTAAAACAGAGTTGTTTAATTGGTCAGCTAAATGTTCCTAAATTAGTTTCGAAAATGCATGTTCACCGTTCGGGTGTGTATCTCTACAGGGTGCCCATGGTGGGCCGGCCCACCCTGGAATTTTGAGTCGTCCCAGGCCCCGATTCCCCTCTGTTCTGTTGCGCGCTTCCGATATCTACTCGCCCCCAGCCGCCTGCCTCGCTGGCAACTTGCCGTCCCCGGATGGCATGACTCTAGGAGGAGACGCCGGACTAACAGGAGGCCAGGAGCCGCTCGCCCAACAGCGTCACCGCTGCCCGGTGCGCCACCGTGCCTACCTTCCCAGTCCGTTCAGGGCTCAGGCGTGCAGCACCCACCAAGCCAACCCGATTTATCCTGAGATACGTCCTCAACACTCAGCAGCCACTCCTCATCACCCATTTTCTAATTGATTCATTACTCATTAGGCAGGACTGTCATTAGGGTTTGTTGTGTGCTAAGTGCTACCTACACTTAAGGGTTCAGATGTATTTCGGTAATCTTTAGTACCTACACTACTTTTTATGTTTTCATGAATCTCAGATTCTGAACAGCATCATAATGATTATGAGTTTGCACGCATGAAAAGAATAAAGCAGAACAATGCCATGGCTGTCAAACTTGGCATTAAGGGACTGAAATCAAGTCTGGATGCAATGCAATGCAAACGCTCTCCACCTACAGATTCATGCTCAGAATATGATCCTAAAAGTGATTCTGAGCTAGAGGGAGACCTAAGTCAATGTAGCTCCCTAGTGGAGGAGTCAGAGGAAGATGCCCTATCTTATTCACACATCAAGGTACTTTCTCTAACTTTCCAAGGTTACATTGCTCGCACATATCTTGCAACTGATGCTTTGCATTGCTTCTACTTTGTTGAACTGCCATTAACTTAGTTTACACATCGTGTATGTGAATACGCCCTGCCTATCCATTTTCAGTACATATTCCATCTGTTATCATACCATATTTATCCATTCAAATGTTGTTCTTGTGTATCAGACGTTCAAAAGGAAGAGGGTGATTGCTGATCGTGGAGGAGCACAAGCAAAGTATTTGGAAAAGGTAGTGGCACCTGATAAATCAAATAGCCCATTAGGTGTAGTTGCAATATCACCTGACCCACAAAATACCCCAACTCTAGCAGACTCTAGCCCTACTACACTGGTCATTTCTGATGCCCCAACTCAGTAGACCCCAACTGCAGCAAACAGTATGATTATGCCAGTTGACATAGCACCAGTTGTACGATGCAAAACCCCCATTCCAGCAAAGAGTACACCAAATCCAGTGGCCAAATCCCTTTTCGAACTAGAGAGAGCCCCAATTGCAGCAAATAGGACCCCTGTTCCATTTCTTCCTAGTTTAGAAGACGAAGCTTATGTTGTTGTCAGGAACTTTGTGCGCATCTTTCCTTCATGGAAAGATTATACCACAGACACAGAACAATTTCTAGTCTTCCTCCGCAACTTACGCGTAAGTAATGTACTAATGTTATTCATGGTCATTACTGCATATGTTTCTGCTAACAGAAGACACAAGATTTCATTCTTTTAAATAGGCGAGGAGCAAAATGGATTGTGATGATAAAGGGTTGGTTGCGCTTTTCAAGCACTCGTTGATGAATTATCGTTCCTTACCTGAGGCAAGCGCACTTCGATGGCAAGCCTCTGAACGAAATTTCTGTAAAGTCTCCGGTGCTACATTTATCCGACGGTGACTGGAATAATCTTGTTACACATTGGTCTCGGCTGCAGCGTAAGGTACTGTCTATGATATCACATCACAATTTGAACTACATTTCTGCATTTGCCTTAATGTCTCACTTGTACGAAAACTGTTAGCAAAGAACATTCGTTCTCAAGGGACCACAGAATCTCGCAACTATACTGCACACTGCATTGCTCTTGTGAGTACCTCTTGCCCTGTATGACCATACTTACTTTCATAGCTGGTTTGATTATGTAGCATCACTGCACATGTTAGCCTCGTAATCGTCCATTTGGTGGACATTATAAGATCCGTATGGACTCTTACATAAATTTAGAATCAACCCAATGCTTTTGAAGAGGTTTAGCTCTGCAGTCCTCTTGTAAGGACTGAACGTGGTCTATCACTGTACTTACATTAACAGCTACTCCCTCCGTCCCATAATATAAGAACGTTTTGTACAGTACACCAGTGTTCAAAACACTCTTGTATTATGGGAAGAGGGATTGGTTCATTTTGTAGCATTCTGCATCTTATCTCCCTCGCCCACCATTTACTAAAAAAGATCAGATCTATATTTAATCTTACCAACAAGTAGAATACACAGACAATGCCAGTGCAGAAGTGTAGCCCATTGCTCTTGTCAGTACATTTTGTCCTGTAACGCTTGTACTTCCAGGGATTGGTAGTTGATTATGTAGCATCAATCTGCATCTTATCTTCATTATCCTCTATCCCTTCCAGTATTATCATATCTATAATTACTCTCTACAAAATGTAGAGTACAGGCAATGCTTATGAAGAAGATTCTGTGCTGAAATTCTTGAGTTATCCTTCCCTTGACATGGAGAAGGGCATTATAAAGCCGGTGTTAACTGTTAATGTAAGTCAGTCCTTCTAAAGCCTTTATCCTCAACTGCTGTTTAATTTGCTCATACTCCCTATCGTTTACTGCTGTTTAGTTTGCTGTTTCTACCAAAATGCATGTTCGTAAGAACCGTAAGTTCTAAGTTTTACTTGTAAAACCAAATTCCTTATTCATACCATGCACATTACTTAATACTCCCTATATGTATGCTTGTTTTTGTGGATCTATAATCCAGTGTGTGGTGAAGCAGCCCACGTTTGCACCTTGTCATCTCCTGTTTTATCTTACTGATGTGGCTGATGATATGAACAACATGCCATGCACATTATCCAAAATAGATACAATGATTTTCTTTGCCCTTCATCTATGCTTGTTATGTTGACATGGTAATCCAGTAGTGTGGTGAAGCTCCCCGCATTATGAACAATGCCAAATTATGCTATTGATATTTTGAACTTACTCTTTATTTTCTAATTTGAAATTGGATAGAATTGACAGAACAGTTATCATCTTTGTTTATACACGTGCAAAACCTGTCATCTCTCTGCTTTGTTTCAGGGTGATATGCCTGATGGCATGCACAAGTCTGCTGAAGGTTGTAAGACAAACCCAACATATATTGCAGCAAAGAAGGCAAAACATCTTGAAGATAGCGAGACAACCCCAAAGTCTTGTCTTGATGCAGTGTTCAAGTTACTTGAGACTAACAGTCAGACAAGCTCACAGAATTCGTTGTCTGAATCAGTTCGACTTCTTCAGTCCCAAGTTCTAGTAGAAAGGCATTCTGCAACTCAACTTCAAACTTGAAGTCCTATCTCTAAGTAATATTGCAAACAGTATGATTATGCCAGTTGACATAGCACCAGTTGTACGATGCAAAACCCCCATTCCAGCAAAGAGTACACCAAATCCAGTGGCCAAATCCCTTTTCGAACTAGAGAGAGCCCCAATTGCAGCAAATAGGACCCCTGTTCCATTTCTTCCCAGTTTAGAAGACGAAGCTTATGTTGTTGTCAGGAACTTTGTGCGCATCTTTCCTTCATGGAAAGATTATACCGCAGACACAGAACAATTTCCAGTCTTCCTCCGCAACTTACGCGTAAGTAATGTACTAATGTTATTCATGGTCATTACTGCATATGTTTCTGCTGACAGAAGACACAAGATTTCATTCTTTTAAATAGGCGAGAGCAAACTGGATTGTGATGAGAGCAAGGGTTGGTTGCGCTTTTCAAGCACTCGTTGATGAAGTATCGTTCCTACCTGAGGCAAGCGCACTTCGATGGCAAGCCTCTGAACGAAATTTCTGTAAAGTCTCCGGTGCTACATTTATCCGACGGTGACTGGAATAATCTTGTTACACATTGGTCTCGGCTGCAGCGTAAGGTACTGTCTATGATATCACATCACAATTTGAACTACATTTCTGCATTTGCCTTAATGTCTCACTTGTACGAAAAAGTTAGCAGAAGAACATTCGTTCTCAAGGGACCACAAATCTCGCAACTATACTGCACACTGCATTGCTCTTGTGAGTACCTCTTGCCCTGTATGACCATACTTACTTTCATAGCTGTTTGATTATGTAGCATCACTGCACATGTTAGCCTCGTAATCGTCCATTTGGTGGACATTATAAGATCCGTATGGACTCTTACATAAATTTAGAATCAACCCAATGCTTTTGAAGAGGTTTAGCTCTGCAGTCCTCTTGTAAGGACTGAACGTGGTCTATCACTGTACTTACATTAACAGCTACTCCCTCCGTCCCATAATATAAGAACGTTTTGTACAGTACACCAGTGTTCAAAACACTCTTGTATTATGGGAAGAGGGATTGGTTCATTTTGTAGCATTCTGCATCTTATCTCCCTCGCCCACCATTTACTAAAAAAGATCAGATCTATATTTAATCTTACCAACAAGTAGAATACAAAGACAATGCTAGTGCAGAAGTGTAGCCCATTGCTCTTGTCAGTACATTTTGTCCTATAACGCTTGTACTTCCAGGGATTGGTAGTTGATTATGTAGCATCAATCTGCATCTTATCTTCATTATCCTCTATCCCTTCCAGTATTATCATATCTATAATTACTCTCTACAAAATGTAGAGTACAGGCAATGCTTATGAAGAAGATTCTGTGCTGAAATTCTTGAGTTATCCTTCCCTGGACATGGAGAAGGGCATTATAAAGCCGGTGTTAACTGTTAATGTAAGTCAGTCCTTCTAAAGCCTTTATCCTCAACTGCTGTTTAATTTGCTCATACTCCCTATCATTTACTTTTGTTTAGTTTGCTGTTTCTACCAAAATGCATGTTCGTAAGAACCGTAAGTTCTAAGTTTTACTTGTAAAACCAAATTCCTTATTCATACCATGCACATTACTTAATACTCCCTATATGTATGCTTGTTTTTGTGGATCTATAATCCAGTGTGTGGTGAAGCAGCCCACGTTTGCACCTTGTCATCTCCTGTTTTATCTTACTGATGTGGCTGATGATATGAACAACATGCCATGCACATTATCCAAAATAGATACAATGATTTTCTTTGCCCTTCATCTATGCTTGTTATGTTGACATGGTAATCCAGTAGTGTGGTGAAGCTCCCCGCATTATGAACAATGCCAAATTATGCTATTGATACTTTGAACTTACTCTTTATTTTCTAATTTGAAATTGGATAGAATTTGACAGAACAGTTATCATCTTTGTTTATACACATGCAAAACCTGTCATCTCTCTGCTTTGTTTCAGGGTGATATGCCTGATGGCATGCACAAGTCTGCTGAAGGCTGTGAGACAAACCCAACATATATTGCAGCAAAGAAGGCAAAACATCTTGAAGATAGCGAGACAACCCCAAAGTCTTGTCTTGATGCAGTGTTCAAGTTACTTGAGACTAACAGTCAGACAAGCTCACAGAATTCGTTGTCTGAATCAGTTCGACTTCTTCAGTCCCAAGTTCTAGCAGAAAGGCATTCTGCAACTCAACTTCGACTTGAAGTCCTATCTCTAAGAAAGATTGCGGAGAACACCAATGAGAACCTCATCGCTAAACAGCTACACCTGGAAGCTATGACCGACATGCTAGGCCGGTCTCACAGCCTTGCTCAGCAGCTTGCGCAGCAGTTCCCCCGCAAGGCTAACCTTTCTTGAACTGTCTTGGAAGTGGTCTCGGTTCAGTATTATTTTGTTACGCTGCAATGGTGCCCAGTTTTTGTAATCTGCTTCTTCGTTGCGCTTTATGATCACTGGTGGCGAACTTTGATGCCCAGTGGATGTAATATACCTTAAATCCTTTATTGTATAGTGTAGGTTTATTCTTAGTTACTATGCCATAATTTCTTTATTGTATAGAGTAGGTTTGTTCTTAATTCCTACTAGTTACTGCCATCATTCGCTATCTGAAAAAAATCAGATGTAGTCGACCGGACCGAAACATTCGACTCTAACGGGCCAGGTTTTTAGCGGCAGCCCGAAATGAACCCCGGCCCATGATTGTGCGAATCAAATCATGGGCTTTTAACAGGCCAAAATTGTCTGGGTACATGTTTGGCCCAATCAGATATTGGCTGCGAGCAGGCTGGATGCAAACCGAGCTATAGTTAGGCCCAACTATATGACGGGCTTTTAACAGGCCAAAATTAATATAGGGCTGGAATGTTAAACGGGCCCTTAACAGGCCAAAACTAATATCAGGCCGAATTACTAAGTGGGCCCAAAAGCATAGTGTCTAGTTGACGGGCCGAATCTGATATGGGCCATAATTGATCCCAAAGCCTCTTAAAGGGTCGGACCTGATCTGGGCGTAATTGGCCCAGAAGGGTAGGCTTTTACAGGCCGAATCTCGTAATCGGCCACTGAATCTGTGGGGGTATGGTCGATTTCAGGTGGAGCGGCTGGATAGACGGTGCGATAGGATGCGCGCGTCCCGCTGGTAGTCTTATAACGGGACGGATCTCATATGGGCCATATTAGGCCCGGACGTGTGCAGGCCATTATGACCAGATCAAATATGGGCCGGACATTTGGCCCAAAACATGGCACCAGTTAATGGGCCGGCCTACTAGGGTCCTCAAAATCTTGTGGGCCTTACAGCTGGGCGGCCCATTAATGGCGAAATCTCGTGGGCCTTTAGCTGGGCCGGCCCATTATGGTCCCGCAAGAATCTTGTGGGCCTTTACCTGGGCCGGCCCATTATGGCCACAAAATCTTGTGGGCCTTTAGCTGGGCCAGCCCATTATGGTCCGCAAAATCTCGTGGGCCTTTAGCTGGGCCGGCCCATTATGGTCCGCAAAATCTTGTGGGCCTTTAGTTGGGCCGGCCCATTTAAACTTGATGGGCCGGTCCACGTGTCAACATATCATAGGCGCGTCTCGCCCATTGGATGAGTGACACCTGTGCCAACGCGGACCTGACACTGTGTCTCCTCCAGCCAATGATGATTTTACAATGGAAAATCCCCATTGGTCGGGGCTGTTAACGGGTTATCGGATCCAAAACCGACCCGATAGCTTAACGGCGTTCCATTACGGTGGATGCCACGTGTCGGTCACCCTTGACGAAAGCACTTCTGTGACGCGCGATTTATCGTCATGGAAGTGGACACTTCCGTGATGATAATTTTGGTAATGTCATGGAACACTTCTACGAAGCACAGGTATGACTATCTTGATTCTGTCATAAATTTGTCATGGATGTACATGCATGACAAAAACGACCTACTGTGACAAACACGTATCATCACGGAAGTGTATTTTTTTGTAGTGACAACCACCATTCTATTCCACCTATAGTGCTATGTCCATGGCTCACGCTCATGTATTGCGTGAAGATTGAAAAAGTTTTGAAAGTTAAAAGTATGAAACAATTGCTTGGCTTGTCATCGGGGTTGTGCATGATTTAAATATTGTGTGGTGAAGATGGAGCATAGCCAGACTATATGATTTTGTAGGGATAACTTTCTTTGGCCATGTTATTTTGAGAAGACATAATTGCTTTGTTAGTATGCTTGAAGTATTATTATTTTCTATGTCAATATAAACTTTTATCTTGAATCTTTCTAATCTGAATATTCATACCACAATTAAGAAGATTTGCATTGAAATTATGCCAAGTAGCACTCCGCATCAAAAATTCTCTTTTTATCATTTACCTACTCGAGGACGAGCAGGAATTAAGCTTGGGGATGCCTGATACGTCTCCAACGTATCTATAATTTTTGATTGCTCCATGCTATATTATCTACTGTTTTGGACATATTGGGCTTTATTTTCCACTTTTATATTATTTTTGGGACTAACCTATTAACCGGAGGCCCAGCCCAGACTGTTTTTGCCTTTTCAGGGTTTCGAAGAAAGGAATATCAAACGGAGTCCAAACGGAATGAAACCTTCGGGAACGTGATTTTCTCACGAACATGATCCAGGAGACTTGGACCCTACGTCAAGCAACACAGAGGCCACGAGGTAGGGGGCGCGCCTACCCCCCCCCCCCCCAGGCACGCCCTCCACCCTCGTGGGGGCCCTGTTTCTCCACCGACGTACTTCTTCCTCCTATATATACCTACGTACCCCCAAACGATCAGACACGGAGACAAAACCTAATTCCACTGCCGTAACTTTCTGTATCCACGAGATCCCATCTTGGGGCCTGTTCCGGAGCTCCGCCTGAGGGGGCATCGATCATGGAGGGCTTCTACATCAACACCATAGCCTCTCCGATGAAGTGTGAGTAGTTTACCTCAGATCTTCGGGTCCATAGTTATTAGCTAGATGGCTTCTCTCTTTTTGGATCTCAATACAAAGTTCTCCCCTCTCTTGTGGAGATCTATTCGATGTAATCTTGTTTTGTGGTGTGTTTGTTGAGACCGATGAATTGTGGGTTTATGATCAAGTTTATCTATGAACAATATTTGAATCTTCTCTGAATTCTTTTATGTATGATTGGTTATCTTTGCAAGTCTCTTCGAATTATTAGTTTGGTTTGGCCTACTAGATTGATCTTTCTTGCAATGGGAGAAGTGCTTAGCTTTGGGTTCAATCTTGTGGTGTCCTTTCCTAGTGACAGTAGGGGCAGCAAGGCATGTATTGTATTGTTGCCATCGAGGATAACAAGATGGGGTTTTTATCATATTGCATGAATATATCCCTCTACATCATGTCATCTTGCTTAAGGCGTTACTCTGTTCTTATGAACTTAATACTCTAGATGCATGCTGGATAGTGGTCGATGTGTGGAGTAATAGTAGTAGATGCAAGCAGGAGTCGGTCAACTTGTCTTGGACATGATTCCTATATACATGATCATACCTAGATATTCTCATAACTATGCTCAATTCTGTCAATTGCTCAACAGTAATTTGTTCACCGACCGTAAAATACTTATGCTCTTGAGAGAAGCCACTAGTGAAACCTATGGCCCCCGGGTCTATCTTCATTATATTAATCTTCCAACACTTAGTTATTTTTATTGCTTTTATTTTACTTTGCATCTTTACCATAAAAATACCAAAAATATTATCTTATCATATCTATCAGATCTCACTCTCGTAAGTGACCGTGTAGGGATTGACAACCCCTTATCGGGTTGGTTGCGAGGATTTATTTGTTTTGTGTAGGTGCGAGGGACTCGTGCGTAGCCTCCTAATGGATTGATACCTTGGTTCTCAAAAACTGAGGGAAATACTTAAGCTACTTTGCTGCACCACCCTTTCCTCTTCAAGGGGAAACCAACGCAAGTGCTCAAGAGGTAGCACAGACATACTCTTCCCCTCTCGTTGCTATACATCACCTAGATGGATCTTGTGTGTGTGTAGGATTTTTTTGGAAATTATTGTGTTCCCCAACTGTAAGTGCATCTAGTGCCACCCCTAGTTGGTTTTGGAGTATTGACGACAAACCTAGTTGATGGACTAATGTGTTTGTGAGAATTGCTGGATAACATAGGTAGAAGTCCCTCATTGATTCGATTTTCCTACCAGAGATGACCCCTAAAAATGTATGAAGACATTGAAGTCAAAGGTGGTATGTGAAGACATTCACATTGAAGACTATGACAAGAGAAGACATCGCATGAAGACTATGGAGCGCGAAGACTTAGATCTTTCGTAGTTCTTTTTCTTCTTTGTTGAGTCATAGGAACCACCGTACTGTTAAGTGGGGTCCAAGAGAACCAGTCAGAATGACTGAAGTGATGCTTAATCAGAATCCTATGTCTTCGAGTGAAGACTATGAGAGCGAATCTTGTTCAGAGTTGGACAAGTCAGCTTTGCTTGTAGCCCAAGTAAAGTTGCCGTGTGTGTTTGAAATCTGACCGTTGGAACACATGTCAATTCCTTAGTGACCTAGGGTCATTTCGGACAAATCAGGTCGGGTTGCCTAGTGGTTATAAATAGCCCACCCCCTACAACCATAAACGGTTGGCTGCTCAGAGTTAAAGTACGGCTTTTGTCGTTGAGAGCAACCCACCTCGAAGCCTTTGAGAGAGAATTCCTTGAGAGGATAAAGCCCTAACCACCCAGAGCCAAAGAGTGTTAGGCATCACTTAAGTCTTCTTGTCTGTGTGATCTGAAGACTTATTACACTTGAGGACTGTGAATCCTCCAGCCGGTTAGGCGTCGCGTTCTGAGCATCCAAGAGTCATTATGGATCGCCGGTGAACGAAGTCTGTGAAGGTTTGGAAGTCTACCTTGAAGACTTACCAGAGTGATTGGGCGAGGTGTGTGTGACCTTAGCTCAAGGGGAATACGGTGAGGACTAAGTGTCCTGAGCTGCATGTTCAGGACTAAGTGTCCGGAACTGAGTGTCCTCAGGTTTAAATACCTATCCGCCCTAACCAGACGTACAACTGTCACCGCAGTTGGAACTGGTCTACCAAACCTTTGTCTTCATCACGCACACTGGTTCTATCATTCCCATCTCTTTATTTACAGTTGGCTCTTGTGAAGTCAGTGCCTATTTGCATTGTCTATTTGTCTTCACTGTGTACCTGATCCTTACTGCCTAGCTGCTATTAGTCATTGTGGTTTCACTTCATTGAATACTTGACTATGGTCTGCCTAGTGTAGTCTACCTTCCGCTGCATGGTAATAGGTTCATTTCTATCATTTGTCTTCGAAACTTCCATGTATTGAAGACTTTCATAAAAATCGCCTATTCACCCCCCCTCTAGTCGATATAACACACTTTCAATTGGTATTAGAGCTAGGTACTCCCTTGTTCTGTGTGATTTTGGTTTAACCGCCTGGAGTTTTAGTTATGTCGACCACAGGTATGAAGACTGTGTCATGCCCCATCTTTGACGGTCACGAGTATCCCAAGTGGAAGGCCATGATGAAGAAGCGCCTCATGGCGACAAATAGCGAGCTGTGGACCGTCACTGAGATTGGTCTGACCGATCTGTACAAGATGGCGGAAGCTGATGACATTCGCAAGTACACTCTTCTCAACCTCACGGCGAAGGACGTCATCTGCTCCTGTCTATCTCAAAATCAGTTTAGGAATATCATGCATCTTGATCATGCGAAGCTTATCTGGGACCATCTCTCTGAGGTCTATGAACGTCATCGAACTCGTCATGATCCTTGGTTTGACGACTTTAAGGAGTCTCTCAAAGCGATGACATTCGAACCAGAATCATCATCTTCTGCATCATGCCTTATGGCAAATGATGCTAAGATAATTGAATGCTATCTATCTGAATCCAGTGATGATGAATCTGGTGATGAATTTGGACCCAGCTATGCAAAACTTTCTTCCCTTGTCACTAAACAACAGAAAGCTATGGAACATATTCAAAAACTGTTAGACAAAAGCGATGACCTGTTGGACGCTGAAATGACTCGATCTCAGTCCTTAATCGAAGACATAAAAAATCTTCATGTTAAGTATGAGGAACTTGAAAGTCGTCATGAAACACTCTCAACAACTCATGAAAAGCTTTCCTATGATTATCTTCAAAGGAAGCAAGAACTCGAGAAATTGAGAACGACTCATGAAGATCTTCAAACGGAAAACGAGTCACCTCACGCTGAACAGATCAGTCCCGCTCAGGAAGCATTTGAACCACCATGTCTTAAATGCCTTGAGCATGATAACTCTACTTCTGTTGCTAAATGTTCTACTGCTGCTACTGTTGCAATATCTTCAACTGTTGATGTGGTAACTAACCCCTCTACTGAGGATACCACTGCTATTGCTGATGAGAATGCTAGGTTGAAGACACTGCTTGAAACAGGGATGTACAAAAGTCTCAAAGGGCATTAGACACTATGTGATGTCCTCAAAAGGCAGATCCTGAACCGAAACCCTAGGAAAGGGGGTATTGGGTTCGAAAGGAAAATGAATGCTGATGGCTCTTACTGGAAACCTGAGCAGTACCCCAAAACCACATGGGTTGCTGCAAAGGAACCTTCAGCAGATCCATCCACCCTATCTGGCTTCACTTGTGCTAACCCCATTGTTATTGATGAATCCTTTGATGCAAACTATAAATTGTTTAAGAATCATAATGGTGAAGTGTTTGCCAGGTATATTGGTACTAACTGCAGGAATGGACCGCCTATGAAGAAGATCTGGGTGCCGAAAAGGTGTTTGGAGAATCTCCCTGTGAATGTCATCATGACACCACAAGTGAAGAAGACAAACCCCAGACCACAGGCTTCATACGGTCCAAAGGCTTCATACAGACAGAGGACTCACCTGAGTCACACTAACGCAAATGTTTTGCAGGGAAGCCATACTCAGGCCTATGAATATGAGCGCGGTCCATCAAACCGCCATGTTCGTAAGACCAAGAACTATTCTGCTTATTCTTATGAGTACTATTGTCCACCTACAAGACTTTTTGCTAGGGCTCCAAAGCCAAAGTTCTCAGATGCTGCACTTAGACTTATTGCTTCAAAGCCACCCCTGAAGATGTGGGTGGCTAAGAAAGCTTAACTCTCTTTTGCAGGGAAAGGTCTCCAGCCGAAAACCAAAATCATCTGACACTATTGCTGGGGACCTTAAACATCTTGTAGGGCGCAAGATCAAATGCCCAAATGGTCTTACTATGTACTTTGTTCCTGAATCGCTTGCAACTTGCCCTATCAGTCCTAATCTCGATCTACGCTTTAATAATCCACTGGTTCGTCAAATTTTTTTGCTTCACAATTCTCTTCGTGAAGCCTATCCCCCTAACAGCACTGTAGGGTACGACACCAGCTGCTTCAGAATGGATTATTGATAGTGGGTGTACAAATCACATGACTGGCAAGCGAAGCCTTCTCATGGACTCAACTTTACGTCCATCAGACAAAAGTCACATCACATTTGCTGATACTGGTAAAAGCAAGGTATTGGGTCTAGGTAGAGTTGCAATCTCAAAGGATCAACACATGGATAAAGTCATGCTTGTTGAATCCCTTGGTTTCAACTTAATGTCTGTCTCAATGCTTCACGATTTAAACATGATTGTGATGTTTGGAAAATATCGTTGCCTTGTACTAATAGAATCTGACAAGTCTCTAGTGTTTGAAGGGTATAGGAAAGATGATTTGTACGTGGTAGATTTCTCAGCAGGACCACAACTTGCAGTATGTCTTCTAGCAAAAGCTTCTGAATGCTGGCTCTGGCATCGAAGGCTAGGGCATGCTGGCATGAGGAACCTCCACACCCTTGCAAGGAAGAAGCATGTCATAGGCATCGAGGGCGTCAAGTTCAAGAAGGATCACTTATGCGGTGCCTGTGAAGCAGGAAATATGACGAGGGCCAAGCATCCCTCGAAGACAATCATGACAATGACTCAACCCTTCGAACTGCTACACATGGATCTTTTCGGTCCCACTCATTACTCAAATCTTACTACTACTGCTTGTCTCTATGGCTTTGTCATTGTTGATTATTCAAGATATACTTGGGTGCATATAATCCTTTGCAAGACTGAAGTGCAGGATGTCTTCAGACGCTTCGCCAATCGAGCAATGAACAACTATGGCGCCAAGATAAAGCACATCAGAAGTGACAATGGCACTGAATTCAAGAACACTGGCCTAGATACATATCTTGATACTTTGGGCATCACACACGAATTCTCAGCTCCGTACACGCCATAGCAGAATGGCGCCGTCGAACGCAAGAACAGAACACTTATTGAGATGGCTCGGACGATGCTTGATGAATACAAGACTCCAAGAAAATTCTGGCCTGAAGCCATTGACATTGCATGCCATATCATCAACCATGTTTATCTTCACAAGCTTCTTAACAAGACATCCTATGAGCTCCTTATTGGCAAGAAGCCAAATGTCAGTTACTTCAGGGTATTTGGTGCGAGGTGCTGGATCAAGGATCCACATCACACTTCAAAATTTGCACCAAAAGCACATGAGGGTTTTATGCTTGGATATGGAAAGGATTCGCACTCCTACAGAGTCTTCAATCTCTTTCATTATAAAGTGGTTGAAACAGTGGATGTGCGGTTCGATGAGACTAACGGCTCACAAAGAGAGCACCTACCAAATGTGCTAGATGAAGTTCCATCCAGTGAATCAATCAAACTTATGGGAAATGGAGAAATCATACCTTCTGAAGCTCAACCTGAAGAGGAACTTATCATCTCCGCACCTGATCAACCTGAAGACAATGCTCAGCCTGAAGACAATCCCTCTAACAATGACAATGATCAGCAAGAGCAAAATCTTCGTCCTGTACATCCTCGTGTTGCAAATGAAGTGCAGATTGAGAGAATAATTGATAGCATCAATTCACCAGGTCCACTCACTTGTTCAAGGGCAACACAACTAGCAAATTTCTGTGGGCACTTCGCATTCGTCTTAATAACTAAACCCAAGAAAGTTGAAGAAGTCTTCATGGAACCTGAATGGATTCAAGCTATGCAAGAAGAGCTTCAACAGTTTGAGCTGAATAATGTATGGGAACTGGTTAAGCGTCCTGATCCTCGGAAGCACAATATAGTAGGCACCAAATGGATATATCGCAACAAGCAAGATGAGCATGGTCAAGTTGTTAGAAACAAAGCTCGTCTCGTTGCTCAAGGATACACTCAAGTTGAAGGGATTGACTTCGATGAAACATTTGCTCCTGTGGCCAGACTTGAAGCCATACGCATAATGCTGGCCTATGCAAATCATCATAACATACTTCTATATCAAATGGATGTGAAGAGCGCTTTTCTCAATGGCAAGATTGAAGAAGAAGTATATGTTGCACAACCGCCTGGCTTTGAAGATCCAAAACATCCTGACATGGTGTACAAGCTCAACAAGGCACTGTATGGCCTCAAACAAGCCCCTCGGGCTTGGTATGACACACTCAAAGACTTCCTGAAGAGCAAAGGCTTCAAATCTGGTTCCCTCGACCCCACTCTCTTCATGAAGACATATGATGGTGAACTATTTGTGTGCCAAATATATGTGGATGACATTATCTTCGGCTGCATCAATCAGAAATACAGTGAAGAGTTTGGATATATGATGCAAGAGCAATATCAGATGTCCATGATAGGTGAGCTGAAGTTCTTTCCTTGGTCTTTAAATACGTCAGCAACGCAACGGCATCTTTATATCTCAAGAGAAGTATCTCAAAGATTGCCTGAAGAAGTTTGGTATGCAAGACTGCAAAGGCTTCACGACGCCAATGCCAGCCAAACATCATCTGGGTCCCGACGAAAATGGTAAAGAGTTCGATCAAAAGGTATACCGCTCCATGATTGGTTCTTTACTTTATCTATGTGCATCTAGGCCAGATATTATGCTTAGTGTTTGCATGTGTGCTCGATTCCAAGCGGCACCAAAGGAATCGCATCACTTAGCTGTGAAGCGAATTCTTCAATATTTGGCTTACACCCCAACTCTAGGATTATGGTATCCAAAGGGCTCAGAGTTTGATCTGGTTGGATTCTCGGATGTTGATTATGCTGGTGACAAGGTGGATCGCAAGTCTACATCAGGCACATGTCATTTTCTGGGACGATCACTTGTATGTTGGTCTTCAAAGAAGCAGAACTATGTATCTCTCTCCACTACTGAATCTGAATACATTGCTGCTGGATCTTGCTGCGCTCAGCTTGTGTGGATGAAGCAAACACTCAAAGACTATGGCATTCATCTGAAGCAAGTGCCACTCTACTGCGACAATGAAAGTGCCATCAAGATTGCCAACAACCCAGTTTAGCACTCGAAGACAAAGCACATCGAAATTCGTCATCACTTTCTCAGAGATCATGTTGTGAAGGAAGATATTGATATCATACACGTCAACACTAAAGATCAATTGGCAGATATCTTCACCAAGCCCTTGGATGAGAAGAGATTTTGCAAGTTACGGTGTGAGCTAAATATCTTGGAATCCTCAAATGTCCTGTGATCAGGCACACATCCTAACACTTATGCATATTGATGACTTAGATGTGCAACACACGAAGTGAAGTATATCTTCAATCAATGAAGACATACATTCTAAGTGTGAATACATTAATGTGGAATTTGACTTCGGAGCGCCACGATAATTGTGCGCCGTGTCTGGGTCTAATACTTCCTATACGGTGGGTAACGCCACCACCAAATTCTTCTGTTTGAAGTGTTTTACCCATGGCATTACATTTGCTATGTCTTCACATTTGGTTTGGCTTCAATCTCAACATGTCTTCATGATTATATTCACTATGTTGATTATATATATACTAGTGTTCTGTCCTCTACAGCATTCACTTATAGCTATGTCTTATTGTTGAATCTTTTGAACTAAGTGAATATGATCGGACCCTAACCTCTCTATGCTTTCTATCTCAAACTCTATCTCTCCAAATCATATGCATTCTCTTGAAACTGTCGAATGTCTTCTCTACGTCCTTGTCAGCAGAAGATACAGAGACAAACATTAAGTCCGTTTTCAAATGCTAATTCCTTCACATGAAACCTGGAGAAGTAGGAACGACCACCCGACAATCCAGGCGTGCGTGGGACGTGGAACAACCTCAGATATGTTGCATGATGGCCACGTGTCCTTCAGATGTGAATCACCAGGGGCACCTGTGTAATAACACTGTGCCATCCCTGTCCCTATAAATACACGCCTCACCACAGTCATTATCCTTTCTTCCACTCTCGCACGAACCCTAGCGCCACTGCTAGCCCTCGACGACGCCGGCGATGAAGCGCTTAGCTGCCGCAACCTCTCCGACGCCGTCTTCATGCCGACCGTGGACATCGTCTTCTACGCCGTTGCCGTAGGTGTCCTCCGTCGCCAAGTTAGGGCACAGACGATTGAACTGCTCGGCCTCCTCTACCACTCCGTCTAGCAGTTCTTCGTGTGGTAAATAAAACTTCCTTTTTACGGCCCCTTTGATCCTATAGATTCGTCACTTTCTACCACAAGCAGTTTCTGTTCACACAAGTTGGATCTATTTCATACTGCATCTCATAATATGCCTAGTATGTTCACTTATGCTTCACAAAGTAGTTAGATTCCTCACTTGCACTGATCCATGGATTCGTACAAATCTGGAACCAACTCCTTATCTATGAGTGAATGTCTTCGCACGATGAGGTCAATGTCTTCTAAACTGATTTATCTTCAAAATCTTCTGAGAATGCATGTGACCTCTTCCCCTTCCCTCGCAACTTAATGCTGTCACAGGTACATGTCCCTGGGAGAATCCCTTGGTTCTCATAGTCTGCATTCATTTGCAGAATTCTTACAGCATCATATAAATTCTCCCGAAGCCAGTTCCTGTTTGTCCAGCAAGCGAAAGCCTTTGAAGCCTTTGAACGTATTGAAGCCATTCAGTTTAAAGTTCATGGCTGCAGAGAAATCAGCAAGGAAGGGTGGCAGAAAGCGTCGAGGTGAAACATCAAGAGATCTGCCCGATGACCTCTCAGAGTTGTACAAGACAGATCCAGAAGAGGATTACAATCAGCGCAAGACACGAATCCAATGGATTCGACGATATTGGGCAGAATAGTGGTTCAAGTACAGGTTTGTGACAAAGGAATATGCTGAGAAGAATGCCATCAAGCGACCATGGGGAGACATCCTATACAGAAATCTTCAACCCAGGTCCAGAGATGAAGCCATTGAACAAGGCTTCTATCCCTGCATGGTCCGTGGACCACAGCCTGCGGATGCTGACCCATCGTCATTGCTATGGTGTCGTGATGACAATCTGTTCAAGCGCAACTTCCAGTTTGCCCAGAATTCGGCGAAGCAGAACAAGAAGTCATTGGGACTAGACTTCAACACTGGCCCTTCTGCTCCCCGTGCCGATGGCACCCGCGAAGCTGAACCCAATCTTGTTGGGCCCTTCTACAACCTGGACGGTCTCATCACTCATATCGTGATTCAAGGGACAACCGTGGATGAGCCTGCAGATGACGCTGAATCTGATGAAGCGCCTGCATCGCCGAAGCCAAAGAAACTGAAGCAGTCTAAAGCTTCAAAGCCTGCCTCAGCACCAAAAATATCACGGGCGAAGCCACTGGCTACTGCACCTCCTGAAGACAGTGTGCAGTCTGAAGATTTGTCACACATCTCCAAGCCCTCGAAAGTCAAGATGCCTCTGCCACACACCAGCCAAGAACTGACTACTGTTGCTATTCTACACAACGATGCCATTGATCTGTCCAGCGATGAAGATCTTGCAGATGACGCTCTTGAGCAACTGATCAAGAGCAAAGAAGAAGCAGAAATCTTCAATAATTTGCCTCTCTTTGACGTGGCAATCATCCATAACTTCATTGATGAGTGGTTTGACACGCCCAACCTCAGCTTTGAAGATCTGCAACTTCCGATTAGCCTCAGTGTTGCCTTCCATGGCGCCATTGCTTCAGAGCTAGCTATAGCCCAGCGCATTGTTCAACTGAAGCAAAAGATCGACTTTGAGAAAGCTCAGTTTAAGAAGCATATGGCCAAGCACAACGTGCAAGAGGTCAAGAACTTCAAGATCATGCTGCACGAGCTCAAAGAAGCCTTTCTCAAGAAGCATGAAGAAGCTCAAGGTTCTCGTGAGCGCATGAAGAGCCTGGCTGACAAGTGTGTGCAAGCCTACAATGAAGCTGAGAAGCGCAAGGCCCTTGGTCATCCTGGCATCGATCCCAGGATGGCTGCAAAGAAGAAAAAGAAGCCCGCTGTGGCCGCACCCGACGCACCAAGGCAGGAAGCACATCCCATTGTCTTCCCACCCAGCATGACTGGCTCGAAGCCAAAGGCCAGGTCAACCGCTTCAGAACTGAAGAAGACGAGGACTGCTGAGGCTGAAGCCAGAAAGAGGAAATATCCTGAAGCCTCTGATGCTGCTCCCTCCAAGAAGAAGCGGAAGACCAAGAAGGAACGGGCTACTCCCACAGAGCCCCTGGTTGTTGAACCTATCTCAATGGTTCACCCTGCATCTACATACCAAGAGCACCAACTGATTGTCCATGAGCCTGCTTCCACAGAGGCTCATACAGCTGAAGACATTCCAGCAGTTGATCCCACCGCTGCTGAAGACATTGGTCACCATGACAATGTTGAAGATGATGTAGTTCTTCCTCAGATCGAGCACCAACAGGTATCATCGCCTGTGCTTACGCACAGCGAACTCATCAGCATTGGTCGTCCTCTGACGCCAATTGCTCAGGATGCATCATGGGCTGATCACCCACAACAACAAGTCACACCACCCCGGCAAGAAGAAGAAGATGACTTTGAGGCCCAGCCAACTCCATCTCCAAAGGCGTCGCCAGCGTTATGCAGGCTTCGCAAAGGACCAAGGTCTCAAGTCTCCGAGTCTGAGGCTAAAGCTGCTGAAGACATTCCGGCTGCATCAGCCGATGACACCCAAGAAGAAGAACGTGTCCCTACTCCCCCAACTACTGAAGAAGTTGTTCTCGAGGAGAACGTGTCTGTGCCCGACCCTCCAGCTCATCAAGTGGAGGTAGAAAATCTTGAGGCTTCCACCACCAACACGAATGAAGCCACTGACGTTGTCATGGCTGAAGCAAATGTGGAGCCTACACCAACCCATGAACCAGAAGTCAGCGAAGCCAATGATGCTACTGCTCCTGTTCCTGCGCCTGCTGCTGGTCCTCAGTTTGACTATCATATTGAGCATAGGCCTCAGGTACAGAAGCCAATGCCAAGGTTGCCCAGGTTTCCAGGTCCTGCATCAGCACCTGGATCCTTTAATGTCAACGGCTTCAAAGCAGACAACACCTTCTTCAATAGCTCCAAGAACCCCTACACAAGGGAAAGAATATCTTCTGATCGGTTCTGGAGCTATCCGCAGCGAAGTTATTACTCATGCATTCTGTACAATCAAGGTCGCATCTTCCCTCATATGCGTCTTGACACCGAAGCAATAACTGGTCTGCCCTGCTTGGAAGAAGCTCTGGATTGCTTCAAAGAGGTTGGATTGTTGCCTTTCGTCACCGACCAAGAGCACTGGAACGAAGAGTTGCTGCTCCAATTTTATGCCACTCTTCACATATGTGGTTACAACAGAGATCCGAAGACTTGGGTCCTTGAGTGGATGACAAGAAATGTTCATCACGAAGCCAAAGCCTTTGATATCATTGAGCTCACTGGTCTGCCCACTCCTGGAGATCTCTATGAACCTGGCTGTCAGCTTCACAGTGAAGCTATGGAGAGCATCTTTCAGAAGCCTGAACCGAACATGAGTCAGATGCTCAGTATGATGAAGCCTTTGCCTCCAGATGCTGCCTATCCTAAGGAGTTCTTTGTTGAAGACCTTGAGTATCTGCCACGGACTATCTATCACATTATAAGGCAAACTCTCTAGCCCATCAAAGGACATTCTCCACATGCAAAGCTGGAAGGTGCAATGAAGACTTTGGTCTTCTATATTCTTCACGGCAAATGCTTCAAGGCACAAGACTTCTTCATCCGCCAACTTGCTGCATCAGGATCTGATCTTTTTGGCTTGAAGTTCTACACTCCATGGATAATGCGGCTGCTCAAACTCCACTCAGCTATCTCATATCGGCCTCTGCTCGCAATCATCGAATCTTTCTGCCTGACGTCGATATGTCTGTTGAAGCCATCTATCCAGAGCCTGCCAAGGAGCCTCTTAGTCTTCAGAATGCGGAGCATCAAAGTTTCTCTCAAAACATTGAAGGAGTTGAAGCAGTCACTCGTGTTTATCCTCTGGCTGGTACTACACGTGCACCTCATCGTGCCCTCACTGAAGCCACTGAAAGCACTATTGCCCCAACGGCCCAAGAAGCGATCTCGTGTTCTCAATGACCGAGAGCTTCTGGTTGCTCTTCATCACAAACAGGATAGACATCATGACTGGCTGAAGCGCCAAATGCAAAGCCTCTTGGTGGATGTCAGCCGCATTCGCAATCTTGCCACCAAGAATGCCTTTGTTGCCCATGAAACCTGTTGGTGTACATGGAAAGGGCTGACGCTTATGTGTTCTAAGGATGATCTTCAAGAGGATGGCTTCTCTGAACGTTTCAAGTTTGACTCCACACCTCCCCGAAGGACTGTGCTGCGACGAACTCCCTCTCTTGAAGACTCTGAGTTCTCTTCCTCTGCGGCAACTGTGAATGCCAGAGTGATCGAGGACGAAGATGATGCTACTTCACCGCCCCCTACTTATGCACGCATTGACACTGCCCCAAGTTCTTCTGCACCGCCGAACACCACCGACGACCTTGCTGCTTCACCTACTCTTCATGGGAACGAGTAGATGCTCTATGTCTTCAAACCTTTTTGGTCCTCACTAACAAAAGGGGGAGAAGCATATGAGTTTGATAGTCTTCAAGCGTGCCCATATGGGCGGTTACTTTATGTTTTGCCTAGTGTTTACAACTCTCGTTTTGATACATTTGGTTCTTTGAGTTGTAACACTTAAACTCGATGGTCGTCTGCTACTTATTTGCTATTTTGTGATGCGATGATAAATTCCGCATGTGCGACGATAAATTCCGCACTTAGATAATTTTGCAGACGTCCATTTTTCATTATGCATGTCATTATCTTCACATACTTTTCATGCATGATAAATTGCCATCATAAGTTGAAGAGGATCTCCACAAGTACAACCTGCCATGTGCATTTGCATTCCAAAAGAAATTACTTATATGCACATCTTCAGGGGGAGCCCTTGCAACTTACGAAGACAATTCCTTATCCTTTACAATTTCACATATTATATTCCCCGTTGAAAACTTCAACTAGTTTGTCATCAATCACCAAAAAGGGGGAGATTGTAAGTGCATCTAGTGCCACCCCTAGTTGGTTTTGGAGTATTGACAACAAACCTAGTTGAGCGACTAATGTGTTTGTGAGAATTGCAGGATAACACAGGCAGGAGTCCCTCATTGATTCAGTTTTCCTACCAGAGATGACCCTTAAAATGTATGAAGACATTGAAGTCAAAGGTGGTATGTGAAGACATTCACATTGAAGACTATGACAAGAGAAGACATCGCATGAAGACTATGGAGCGCGAAGACTTAGATCTTTCGTAGTTCTTTTTCTTCTTTGATGAGTCATAGGAACCACCGTACTGTTAAGTGGGGTCCAAGAGAACCAGTCAGAATGACTGAAGTGATGCTTAATCAAAATCCTATGTCTTCGAGTGAAGACTATGAGAGCGAATCTTGTTCAGAGTTGGACAAGTCAGCTTTGCTTGTAGCCCAAGTAAAGTTGTCGTGTGTGTTTGAAATCTGACTGTTGGAACACGTGTCAGTTCCTTAGTGACCCAGGGTCATTTCGGACAAATCAGGTCAGGTTGCCTAGTGGCTATAAATAGCTCACCCCCTACAACCATAAACGGTTGGCTGCTCAGAGTTAAAGTATGGCTTTTGTCATTTGAGAGCAACCCACCTCGAAGCCTTTGAGAGAGAATTCCTTGAGAGGATAAAGCCCTAACCACCCAGAGCCAAAGAGTGTTAGGCATCACTTAAGTCTTCTTGTCTGTGTGATCTGAAGACTTATTACACTTGAGGACTGTGAATCCTCCAGCCGGTTCAGCGTTGCGTTCTGAGCATCCAAGAGTCATTGTGGATCGCTGGTGAACGAAGTCTGTGAAGGTTTGGAAGTCTACCTTGAAGACTTACCAGAGTGATTGGGCGAGGTCTATGTGACCTTAGCTCAAGGGGAATACGGTGAGGACTAAGTTTCCTGAGCTGCGTGTTCAGGACTAAGTGTTCGGGACTGAGTGTCCTCAGGTTTAAATACCTATCCGCCCTAACCAGACGTACAACTGTCACTGCAGTTGGAACTGGTCTACCAAACATTTGTCTTCATCACGCACACTGGTTCTATCCTTCCCATCTCTTTATTTACAGTTGGCTCTTGTGAAGTCAGTGCCTATTTGCATTATCTATTTATCTTCACTGTGTACCTGATCCTTACTCCCTAGCTACTATTAGTCATTGTGGTTTCACTTCATTGAATACTTGACTATGGTCTGCCTAGTGTAGTCTACCTTCCGCTGCATGGTAATAGGTTCATTTCTATCATTTGTCTTCGAAACTTCCATGTATTGAAGACTTCCATAAAAATCGACTATTCACCCCCCCTCTAGTCGATATCACACACTTTCACCAACACTGACCGATCAAGCAGCGAACGTATGACACCTCCGAGTTCTGCACACACTACTAGGGAAAAGCCTAGCCCTAGCGCGGGTTAAATGCTTAGCAGTAGTGCGGGTGGCCGCGCTACTGATACGGCGCTACAACTAACGCTTATCAGTAGGACGGTTTGACCCGCGCTACTGCTATCTAGGGATAGCAGCAGCGTCGGTCTCCAACATGCGCTACTGCTAATAGCTATAGAGCCCTTGAACAAAGAGCGCTACTGCTAAGAACTCGTTGCTTCTAAAGCCATACCCCGTGCTACAATTATTAGTTTTTGATTTTTTTTTCCTGTTCCATATTTTGTGCTGCTGAATTTTGTTTAGGGCTTTATTCAATAATCTCTAGCATATCATACACATACAAATGTACTCATAGCATATACATACAAATAGTCTCATCAAATCATGTCATCATCATAATCATCATCCAACACAAAGTGGTCTCTCATCATCATCTCGAAAATAGCGATACAAGTCTCGAATACTTGCAACTACACCGTCATCCATCTAAACAATGATATACGCGAGAAGAGCTATCACTATGAGTGAGAGCGGAACTATGCAGTACATGAGGCGACGGTTATGAGTCCTCTCTCGCGCTAGCGTGAATCTCAAGTAACTAGATTCTTCTTCTTGTCTGCTTTTGAAGCCTTTATGGCTGGTTCCCGAGACCCCATTCACTTGCGCCTGACACTCATGTAACGTCCCGAGACCGATGCGCCAGGTGTCCTCTAGTTATTCGCTGTTGTTGCCTTGTCTTTGCTTGCGTGTTGCATTTCATCATGTCATCATGTGCATTGCATCATCATGTTTTCAAAACCTGCATCCGTCCGGGTTCCCCCAGTTCCGTCCGTTGTCCGTTTTGAGCCCAACCACACTCGCACGCACCCGCGGCATGTCCGAATTATTATTTTATAAGTGGCAGGAAAATGTTCTCGGATTGGGCTGAAAGTTGGCGTGTGGTCTTATTATACTGTAGATAGACCACCTGTCAAGTTTCATCGCTTTCGGAGTTCGATCGATAGCCCAACCGTTAAACTATAGCGGCATTATACCCGGTCTAACGTCAGACGTTTTCGGTCCCTGAAAACAGTGGCCGGGCCTCTCTCTCTTCTCTTCTCTCAGCTCGAGCCCTTCTGCACAGCCCACAAGTTCCATCCGACCCCTCGCGTGCGTGTCCGAAACTTCCCCGGACTCGACCCGGACAGTTGCTACCGTTGGGTCCGGATCATCCCCAAACATCTACAAAACGTCTCCGTTTCTTATTTAGACTTTCCTAGCCTATCTATTCTCGACCGTCGGATTTTGATCGGATGATCCAACTCCCTTCTTTTCCATATATATATATAGTCTATCCCTAGTCCATTTTGGACAAACCCTATTTTCTAGGGATCCTCCTTGCACCGCCACTCTCTCTGGTTCCCCTCGGGATCACTAGCGAACCAACCATCGCTCTTCTGCTCCTCCTCAAACCAATCCCCTAGCACCGACGCCATCTGTTGGAAATATGCCCTAGAGGCAATAATAAATTGGTTATTATTATATTTCCTTGTTCATGATAATCGTTTATTATCCATGCTAGAATTGTATTGATAGGAAACTCAGATACATGTGTGGATACATATACAACACCATGTCCCTAGTAAGCCTCTAGTTAACTAGCTCGTTGATCAATAGATGGTTACGATTTCCTGACCATGGACATTGGATGTCGTTGATAACGGGATCACATCATTTGGAGAATGATGTGATGGACAAGACCCAATCCTAAGCCTAGCACAAAGATCATGTAGTTCGTATGCTAAAGCTTTTCTAAATGTCAAGTATCATTTCCTTAGACCATGAGATTGTGCAACTCCCGGATACCGTAGGAATGCTTTGGGTGTGCCAAACGTCACAACGTAACTGGGTGGCTATAAAGGTGCACTACGGTTATCTCCGAAAGTGTCTGTTGGGTTGGCATGAATCAAGACTGGGATTTGTCACTCCGTGTGACGGAGAGGTATATCTGGGCCCACTCGGTAGGACATCATCATAATGTGCACAATGTGACCAAGGAGTTGATCACGGGATGATGTGTTATGGAACGAGTAAAGAGACTTGCCGGTAACGAGATTGAACAAGGTATCGGATACCGACGATCGAATCTCGGGCAAGTACAATACCGCTGGACAAAGGGAATTGAATACGGGATTGATTGAATCCTTGACATCGTGGTTCATCCGATGAGATCATCGTGGAACATGTGGGAGCCAACATGGGTATCCAGATCCCGTTGTTGGTTATTGACCGGAGAGTCGTCTCGGTCATGTCTGCATGTCTCCCGAACCCGTAGGGTCTACACACTTAAGGTTCGGTGACGCTAGGGTTGTAGAGATATTAGTATGCGGTAACCCGAAAGTTGTTCGGAGTCCCGGATGAGATCCCGGACGTCACGAGGAGTTCCGGAATGGTCCGGAGGTAAAGATTTATATATGGGAAGTCGTATTTTGTCCATCGGAAAATGTTCGGGATTTTTCGGTATTGTACTGGGAAGGTTCTAGAAGGTTCCGGAGTGGGGCCCACCTGCATGGGGGGACCCACATGAACTTGGGTAGTGGGGGCAAGGCCCCACACCCCTGGTCAAGGCGCACCAAGATCCCCCTTAGAAGGAATAAGATCATATCCCGAAGGGATAAGATCAAGATCCCTAAAAAGGGGGGATAACAATCGGTGGGGAAGGGAAATGATGGGATTTCTTTCCCCCCACCTTTGCCAACGCCCCAATGGACTTGGAGGGCAAGAAACCAGCCCCCTCCACCCCTATATATAGTGGGGAGGCACATGGGAGCCGCACCCTAGTCCCTGGCGCCTCCCTCTCCCCTCGTAACACCTCTCCCTCTCGCTGAGCTTGGCGAAGCCCTGCCGAGATCCCCGCTGCTTCCACCACCACGCCGTCGTGCTGCTGGATCTCCATCAACCTCTCCTTCCCCCTTGCTGGATCAAGAAGAAGGAGACGTCTTCCCCAACCGTACGTGTGTTGAACACGGAGGTGCCGTCCGTTCGGCGCTCGGTCATCGGTGATTTGGATCACGACGAGTACGACTCCATCAACCCCGTTCTCTTGAACGCTTCCGCTCGCGATCTACAAGGGTATGTAGATGCACTCCTCTCTCTCGTTGCTAGATGACTCCATAGATTGATCTTGGTGATGTGTAGAAAATTTTAAAATTCTGCTACGTTCCCCAACAGTGGCATCATGAGCTAGGTCTATGCATAGTTTCTATGCACGAGTAGAACACAAAGTAGTTGTGGGCGTCGATTTTGTCAATTTACTTGCCGTTTCTAGTCTTATCTTGATTCGGCGGCATCGTGGGATGAAGCGGCGCGGACCGACCTTACATGTACACTTACGTGAGATAGGTTCCACCGAGTGACATGCACTAGTTGCATAAGGTGGCTAGCGGGTGTCTGTCTCTCCCACTTTAGTCGGATCGGATTCGATGAAAAGGGTCCTTATGAAGGGTAAATAGAAATTGGCATATCACGTTGTGGTTTTTGCGTAGGTAAGAAACGTTCTTGCTAAGAAACCTATAGCAGCCACGTAAAAATTTGCAACAACAATTAGAGGACGTCTAACTTGTTTTTGCAGCATATGTCGTGTGATGTGATATGGCCAAAATGATGTGATGAATGATATATGTGATGTATGAGATTGATCATGTTCTTGTAATAGGAATCACGACTTGCATGTCGATGAGTATGACAACCGGAAGGAGCCATAGGAGTTGTCTTAATTTATTTATGACCTGCGTGTCAACATAAACGTCATGTATTTACTTTACTTTATTGCTAAACCATTAGCCATAGTAGTAGAAGTAATAGATGACGAGACAACTTCATGAAGACACGATGATGGAGATCATGATGATGGAGATCATGGTGTCATGCCGGTGACGATGATGATCATGGCGCCCCGAAGATGGAGATCAAAAGGAGCAAAATGATATTGGCCATATCATGTCACTATTTGATTGCATGTGATGTTTATCATGTTTTACATCTTATTTGCTTAGAACGACGGTAGCTAAAATAAGATGATCCCTCACAATAATTTCAAGAAAAGTGTTCTGCCTAACTGTGCACTGTTGCGAAGGTTCATTGTTTCGAAGCACCACGTGATGATCGGGTGTGATAGATTCTAACGTTCGAATTAAACGGGTGTAAGCCAGATTTACACACGCAGTACACTTAGGTTGACTTGACGAGCCTAGCATGTACAGACATGGCCTCGGAACGCGGAAGACCGAAAGGTCGAACATGAGTTGTATAGAAGATACGATCAACATGAAGATGTTCACCGATGATGACTAGTCCGTCTCACATGATGATCGGACACGACCTACTTGACTCGAATCATGTATCACTTAGATGACTAGAGGGATGTCTATCTAAGTGGGAGTTCATTAAATAATCAGATGAACTTAATTATCATGAACATAGTCAAAAGGACTTTGCAAATTATGTCGTAGCTTACGCTTTAGTTCTACTGTTTTAGATATGTTCCTAGAGAAAATTTAGTTGAAAGTTGGTAGTAGAAATTATGCGGACTGGGTCCGTAAACAGAGGATTGTGCTCATTGCTGCGCAGAAGGATTATGTCCTTAATGCACCACTCAGTGAGCTGACCCTCGAACGTCGGTTGTGGATGTTTCGAACATCTGACATACACGTTTTGATGACTACATGATAGTTCAGTGCGTAATGCTAAATGGTTTAGAATTGAGGCACCAAAGACGTTTTTGAAACATCTTAGAACATATGAGATGTTCCAAGGACCGAAATTGGGATTTCAGGCTAGTGCCCACGTCAAGAGGTATGAGACCTTTGACAAGTTTCTTAAGCCTGCACACTAAGGAGAAAAGCTCAATCGTTGAGCATGTGCTCAGATTGTATGAGTACTACAATCGCTTGAATCGAGTGGGAGTTGATCTTCCAGATGAGATAGTGATGGTTCTCCAAAGTCACTGCCACCAAGCTACTAGAGCTTCGTGATGAACTATAACATATCAGGGATAGATATGATGATCCTTGAGCTATTCGCGACACTGCGAAAGTAGAAATCAAATAGGAGCATCAATTGTTGATGGTTAGTAAAACCACTAGTTTCAAGAAGGGCAAGGGCAAGAAAGGGATAGTTCATGAAACGACAAATCAGTTGTTGCTCTAGTGAAGAAACCCAAAGTTGAACCCAAGCCCGAGACTAAGTGCTTCTGTAACAAGGGGAACGGTCACTAAAGTAGAACCACCCTAGATACTTGGTAGATGAGAAGGCTGGCAAGGTTTAAAGAAGTATGTATTGGACATACATTATATTAAATGTGTACTTTACTAGTACTCCTAGTAGCAGCAGGGTATTAGATACCGGTTCGGTTGCTAAGTGTTGGTAACTCGAAATGAAAGGCTACGGAATAAACGGAGACTAGTCAAAGGTGAGACGATGATATGTGTTGGAAGTGTTTCCAAGGTTGATGTGATCAAGCATCGCACGCTCCGTTTACCATCGGGATTGGTGTTAAACCTAAATAATTGTTATTTGGTGTTTGCGTTGAGCATAGACATGATTGGATTATGTTTATCGCAATACAATTATTCATTTAAGGAGAATAATGGTTACTCTGTTTATTTGAATAATACCTTCAATGGTCTTGCACCTAAAATGAATGGTTTATCGAATCCCGATCGTAGTGATACACATGTTCATGCCAAAAGATACAAGATAGTAATGATAGTACCACATACTTGTGGCACTGCAATTTTAGTCACAATGGTATAAAACGCATGAAGAAGCTCCATGTTGATGGATCTTTGGACTCGCTTGATTTTGAATCACTTGAGACATGCAAATCATACCACATGAGCAAGATGACTGAAAGGCCTCGTTTTCAGTAAGATGGAACAAGAAAGCAACTTGCTGGAAGTAATACATCTTGATGTGTGCAGTCCAATGAGTGCTGAGGCATGTAGTGGATATCGTTATATTCTTACTTCACAGATGATTTGAGTAGATGCTAAGTATATTTACTTGATGAATCACGAGTCTGAATTATTGAAAGGTTCAAGTAATTTCAGGGTGAAGTTGAAGATCGTCGTGACAATAGGATAAAATATCTATGATATGATCATAGATATGAATATCTGAATTACGAGTTTGGCACAGAATTAAGACATTGTGGAAATTGTTTCACAACTAATACAGCCTGGAATACCATAGTGTGATGGTGTGTCCGAACATCATAACTGCACCCTATTGGATATGATGCATACCATGATGTCTCTTATCGAATTACCACGATAGTTTATGGGTTAGGCATTAGAGACAACCACATTCACTTTAAATAGGGCACCACATAATTCCGATGAGATGACACCATATGAACTATGGTTTAGAGAAACCTAAGCTGTCATTTCTTAAAAGTTTGGGGCTACAACGCTTATGTGAAAAGTTTCAGGCTGATAAGCTCGAACCCAAAGCGGATAAATGCATCTTCATAGAGTACCCAAAACAGTTGGGTATACCTCCTGTCTCAGATCCGAAAGCAATAGGTATTGTTTCTAGAATCGGGTCCTTTCTCGAGGAAAAGTTTCTCTCGAAAGAATTGAGTGGGAGGATGGTGGAGACTTGATGAGGTTATTGAACCGTCACTTCAACCAGTGTATAGCAGGGCACAGGGAGTTGTTCCTGTGGCACCTACACCAATTGAAGTGGAAGCTTATGATAGTGATCATGAAACTTTGGATCAAGTCACTACCAAACCTCATAGGACGACAAGGATGCGTACTACTTCAGAGTGGTACGTAATCCTATCTTGGAAGTCATGTTGCTAGACAACAATGAACCTACGAGCTATGGAGAAGCGATGGTGGGCCCGGATTCCGAAAATTGGCTCGAGGCCATAAAATCCGAGAGAGGATCCATGTATGAAAACAAAGTGTAGACTTTGGAAGAACTGCTTGATGGTCATAAGGCTGTTGGGTACATATGGATTTTAAAAGAAAGACGGACAATGGTGGTAAGTATCACCATTAAGAAAGCTCAACTTGTCGTTAAGATGTTTTCCGACAAGTTCAAGGAGTTGACTACGATGAGACTTTCTCACTCGTAGCGATGCTAAGACTCTGTTGGAATTATGTTAGTAGTTACTGCATTATTTATGAAATCTTGCAGATACGATGTCAAAATATTGTTTCCTTGACGATTTTCTTGAGGAAAGGTTGTATGTGATACAACCAGAAGGTTTTGTCTGTCCTGAAAAATGCTAACAAGTATGCAAAGCTCCAACAATCCTTCTAAGGACTGGAGTAAGCATCTCGGAGGTGGAATGTACGCTTTGATGAGATGATCAAAGCTTTTGGGTTTATACAAAGTTTATGAGAAACTTGTATTTCCAAAGAAGTGAGTGGGAGCACTATAGAATTTCTGATGAGTATATGTTGTTGACATATTGTTGATCAGAAATGATGTAGAATTTCTGGAAAGCATATAGGGTTATTTGAAAAGTGTTTTTCAATGGAAAACCTGGATTAAGCTACTTGAACATTGAGCATCAAGATCTATAAGGATAGATCAAAACGCTTAATGGTACTTTCAAATGAGCACATACCTTGACATGATCTTGAAGGTGTTCAAGATGGATCAGTCAAAGAAGGAGTTCTTGCCTGAGTTGTAAGGTATGAAGTTATGAAATTAAAGCTCGACCACGGCAGGAGAAAGAGGAAGGACGAAGGTCGTCCCCTATGCTTTTGTCATAGGCTCTATACGGTATGCCATGCTGAGTACCGCACCTGATGTGTGCCTTGCCACATGTCTGGCAAGAGGGTACAAAGGTGATCTAGGAGTAGATCACCAGATAGCGGTCAAAATTATCCTTAGAGGAACAAGGATATGTTTCTTGGTTATGGAGGTGATAAAGAGTTCGACGTAAAGAGTTACATCGATGCAAGCTTAACACCTATCCGGATAGCTGTGAGTAGAGATACCGGATACGTATAATGGAGCAACAATTTAGAATAGCTCCAAGTAGAACATTTATTTGAAATGGCTCCAAATATAGCGTAGAGATTTGCGAAGTACATGCAGATCTGAATGTTGCAGACCCGTTGACTAAAACCTCTCTCACAAGCATAACATGATCAAACCCAGAACTCATTGAGTGTTAATCACATAGTGATGTGAACTAGATTATTGACTCTAGTAAACTCTTTGGATGTTGGTCACATGGCGATGTGACCTGTGAGTGTTAATCACATGGCGATGTGAACTGGATTATTGACTCTAGTGCAAGTGGGAGACTGTTGGAAATATGCCCTAGAGGCAATAATAAATTGGTTATTATTATATTTCCTTGTTCATGGTAATCATTTATTATCCATGCTAGAATTGTATTGATAGGAAACTCAGATACATGTGTGGATACATATACAACACCATGTCCCTAGTAAGCCTCTAGTTAACTAGCTCGTTGATCAATAGATGGTTACGGTTTCCTGACAATGGACATTGGATGTCGTTGATAACGGGATCACATCATTAGGAGAATGATGTGATGGAGAAGACCCAATCCTAAGCCTAGCACAAAGATCGTGTAGTTCATATGCTAAAGCTTTTCTAAATGTCAAGTATCATTTCCTTAGACGATGAGATTGTGCAACTCCCGGATACCGTAGGAATGCTTTGGGTGTGCCAAACGTCACAACGTAACTGGGTGGCTATAAAGGTGCACTACGGGTATCTCCGAAAGTGTCTGTTGGGTTGGCACGAATCGAGACTGGAATTTGTCACTCCGTGTGACGGAGAGGTATCTCTGGGCCCACTCGGTAGGACATCATCATAATGTGCACAATGTGACCAAGGAGTTGATCACGGGATGATGTGTTACGGAACGAGTAAAGAGACTTGCCGGTAACGAGATTGAACAAGGTATCGGATACCGACGATCGAATCTCGGGCAAGTACAATACCGCTGGACAAAGGGAATTGAATACGGGATTGATTGAATCCTCGACATCGTGGTTCATCTGATGAGATCATCATGGAACATGTGGGAGCCAACATGGGTATCCAGATCCCGTTGTTGGTTATTGACCGGAGAGTCGTCTCGGTCATGTCTGCATGTCTCCCGAACCCGTAGGGTCTACACACTTAAGGTTCGGTGACGCTAGGGTTGTAGAGATATTAGTATGCGGTAACCCGAAAGTTGTTCGGAGTCCCGGATGAGATCCCGGACATCACGAGGAGTTCCGGCATGGTCCGGGGGTAAAGATTTATATATGGGAAGTCCTATTTTGGCCACCGGAAAATGTTTGGGATTTTTCGGTATTGTACCGGGAAGGTTCTAGAAGGTTCCGGAGTGGGGCCCACCTGCATGGGGGGACCCACATGAACGTGGGTAGTGGGGCCAAGGCCCCACACCCCTAGTCAAGGCGCACCAAGATCCCCCCTTAGAAGGAATAAGATCATATCCCGACGGGATAAGATCAAGATCCCTAAAAAGGGGGGATAACAATCGGTGGGGAAGGGAAATGATGGGATTTCTTTCCCCCCACCTTTGCCAACGCCCCAATGGACTTGGAGGGCAAGAAACCAGCCCCCTCCACCCCTATATATAGTGGGGAGGCGCATGGGAGCCGCACCCTAGCCCCTGGCACCTCCCTCTCCCCTCGTAACACCTCTCCCTCTCGCTGAGCTTAGCGAAGCCCTGCCGAGATCCCCGCTGCTTCTACCACCACGCCGTCATGCTGCTAGATCTCCATCAACCTCTCCTTCCCCCTTGCTGGATCAAGAAGGAGGAGACGTCTTCCCCAACCGTACGTGTGTTGAACGCGGAGGTGCCGTCTGTTCGGCGCTCGGTCATCGGTGATTTGGATCACGACGAGTACAACTCCATCAACCCCGTTCTCTTAAACGCTTCCGCTCGCGATCTACAAGGGTATGTAGATGCACTCCTCTCTCTCGTTGCTAGATGACTCCATAGATTGATCTTGGTGATGCGTAGAAAATTTTAAAATTCTGCTATGCTCCCCAACACCATCTTCCCCTTGTTTTCAGTGCCACCCAATCAGCAGTGCAGCCCGCTCCTGTCCGATCCATCCAATCAATCCAGCCGTCGCCGACCTCCTTCGTCTTGTCCCAGCATCGGACGTGGAGCCGCGACTCCCACCGGACCTCCTCACTGCCCGAGGCTGCTGCCTCCCCGTGCCCTCGTTCCCGAGCTCCATCGAGAGGAGAGGAGCCCCCGCAAGCCACTGCTCTGCCCCGCTGTCCTCGTCGTTGACCCTCGCAAGTGTCGCCCCGATCCAGGCCAGTGCCCCGGCCCCCTCTCCTTTCTTCTCCCTTCGTTTCTCTCTCTCTCTCTCTGCTCCTCACCACTACTGCCGCCCTACAGAACCACCGCCGCCACTTGCGGACGTTGTCGCCGGTGCCGTCCAACACCGGGAATGGGCACCCCATGCCCGGATCCGGTCTCCACCGCTGCGGATCTGCCTCCCCAGCCATCCCGCGCCCTGGACCTCGCCGGAGCCGCGCTAGGCCGCCGCCGTCGTCCTGCTCCAAGGCAAAGCGCGGACCGCTCGATCCTCTGCTTCGTTAACCTGCTTCACCTCCCCTTGGGCCAGATCCGCGCCAAGGCTCAGCTCGCCTCAATTCGTCTCCACGCGCAGCCCAGCGCCGCGCCAAGCCCGCAGCCCCGCCGACCTGCTTCACCGCCTTGGGCCGAAGCCCATGGGGGAGCAGCCCCTCTAGCCCCTCTGCTCTATTGGGCCAGCCAGTTTCGGCCCGACTGTGTTTTTTTTCTATCCATGCATTTTGCCTATTATTCCAGAGATGACAATTTTGAAGAAAGCCCCCTAAACTTCATGCATTTAATAACTTCACAACCATGCATCGGATCTAAATAAATTATATATGAAAGTTGCTTAGAATTTTGTCTAGTTTAATAATATTCAACTTTCATGCATGTTTGAATTATTTAAAATGTTGTTTGGTTAAATTTTCTCCTGTGCCATGTTAAAATGCTTTAATTCATAACTAAATAACCGTAGCTTGGTTTTAAATAATCTTTATATGTAAATGGGGTGGGAAAATGCCTAGTTTAAAATGGTGACATCACTTTGCATGTTTAACAACTATAAAATATGGTTTAGGGCAGAACAGTACCAAAACCTAAAATATGCACATGAGGAGTTTCCGGACTTGTTGTTTGTTGTTCTGGCCTCATTTAAACTTGCCTAGATAGACAGTTTCATTATGCTTCATCTCTTGCCATGTTTATAAACATTTAATATTGTTGGGTACATAAACGAGATCGAACTAAATAAATGAATGTGGTGTTTCGTCAACATGCAACTTGTTGCATATTGAGCTCCACTTAATTTGTAGGATTGCTTGTGCACTTTGCCATGCAATGCATATTAAACTGGACATGCATCATAATTGTTTGCGCATCATGCCATGTTTATGTGGTGGTTGTTTACTATGTTGTTTGCTTCTTTCCGGTGTTGTTTCTTCGGGTTGGTTCCGATAACGTTGCGTTTGTGAGGATGTGACGCCCCAAGACCAGAGCTTCAGATGCCTTCCAGGGTTTCCGGGTTTCATCGTGTGATTTGTTTGGTCCGTTGCATTTCATCTTTGCATCATGTGCATTGCATCATGTCATCATGCAACCCGTTTTAAAACTCACTAAATAAATTGCATGGATCTTCGGTCCTTTTAAATCGAGGGAATTCAGAGGGTGACTTCTCTTTATAACATATCCTCCCGATATTAGGGAGATATTATAAATATTTCCATTCTTGTGGAATTACCATAACACACTTGCAAAACCCCAATGCCTTTGTTATCCCGACTCTTGGCCTCTAACTTTGCTATTTACCCTTTCTCCATTTTTCGAAGCTCCACCAAAAATCCAAACATTTTTGGACCTTCCTTTTACCAAGTCCCAGTTCAAACCCATTTGAATTAAATTCAAATGAGTTTGAATTTATATCTTTCAATGTTCACCTTTTCTAATTTTCTCGGACCGAGCATATTTTTGGGAGTCCAAGAAAATTAACCACATGCCCAAATTCTTCCTCTAACCTTCTCTTCTCTCTTTTTCTTTCTCTTGTTTTTCTCTGTTTTTGTAAAGAGAAGAATTAAGAGGGAGAGAGAGAGCCCAGCGTGGCCATTTGGGCCTCCAGCAGCCCCGTCCCACCAGTGGCCCAAGGCCCAGCCGGCCCCTGTCTATCTAACCCTAGCCTCGACACACATCTCCCTCGCGCACCCTCTCTCTCGTTCCCTCGCGCCGCCAGAGACCACTCGCTCGATCCCCTCGCGCTCCTCTATCCTCTCACGTGCCTCCCTCTCCTGCGCGGTCGCCCGCCGCAGCGCCGAACCGCCGTCCTCGGCTACCCCGTTCCCGCGCGCGCCATGGCGCCCTCCAGCTGCGCCCTGCCCGTCGTCCGCCGCCGCCTGGCCCGTTCGCCCGTCTCCTCGTGCGACCACAGCGCCTCACCGGACCCGGGGAGCAGCGTTGTCGCCTCTAGTCACCGGCGCCCACAGCTCCTCACCGGACCTGGTCCCCGCGCCCTCCTCCCTCACCTGCGACCTCCTCCTCGTCGCCCCGCGCCTCCCCGAGAGCCACCTCCGCCTTGACTAGCGCCGCCCCTCCGTCGTCCTCTTCCGGCGTCTCCGATCCTCCTCTGCATTGACCTCCCCTGCACCAAGCCCTGCCACCGGCCTGCTACCTCGCCTCCTCAACCCGAGCTGGCCCGGATCTAGCCATCTTCGACACCTTGGGTCGCTGGCCATGGACGCCACTGCTCCATCACAGGACGGCTGCTTCTCTGCGCGCCTCTGTTTGTCGTCGTTGTCACCGCGAGCCCGTGCCCGCTTCTTGCCACTGCTCACGCACCGCCCGGCCTTGCTGCTGACCAGAGGCCTTTTTAGCTCGCATTGTTTTGGACCGACAAGGACGAGTACCACAACTACAGCCGGTGTGTGTTTTTTTTGTCAAGTCTGACTACAACAAACGAGACGCCAAGTACCACTACAACCGGAGACCTCAGACCCGTCAAGTACCCTTTGGATGTGCCAAGTTCCACGACGACCCAAGTACCGCGAGAACATTTGTACCTCTACCGTCGCCATGGATCCGACAAGTACCCCTACAACAAGTGTACATCTACCGTCGTCTTCAGAATCGCTAAGAATGTCAAGCACCCCTTCGAGATGATGAGACCGACAAGTTCAAATGACCCCAAGTACCTCTCCAAAAACGAGACGTATACCGCTATCGTCGCAAGAATCGAGACCGACAAGTCCGAAGATGCAAGTGCCACTCCGAACCATGTACGACGACCGTCGCCGAAGACCCGTGTAACGCAAACGTCAAGTTCAACTACCATTGCGTGAACCGCTACTTGCCACGACGACCCCGTGAACAACTACTTCCCCTTCGACACGTGTACCCCTACCGCCAAACTTGATCCGTTCCGATAATGCACGCTTCAAAGGTATAACCTCGAGATGACGTCCGTGAATGAATGCTTGCGATGTTTGAGATGCTCGTGTTTGCATCGTGTCCAATTTGTCACTCGTTCCCTTGTCGCCAACTCGTGGGACACCCGGAATCCGAGATCACCCCACCATCTTTAGCATGTTCCGAACATCCGCTCCCGTCACTTTTCCTTTTGCACCGGTATCTCTGTGAGCTATCGGAACCGTTATCGTTGCCGTGGCACTCCCTTTCTTTCCACCACGGTGACAAATGCTTCTTAATGCTCTTGTCAACTTTTAATAAAATTTTCATAAACTTGCACATGTCATCTGCATCATTTTAACAACATCAAGAATGTTTAATTTGTTGTTTGCATTAATTTGCTAAATGCATATGGGGATTTACCAGATTTTTTGTTTGTTATATCTGGCCCCATTTAAATTGTTTAGATAGTATAGTTTTGTTATGCTTCACCTCTTTCCATGTTAATCAACATTTAATTTTGTTGGGTACTTAAACGAGATCGAACTAAATAACTTGTTGTGGTGTTTCGTCAATACACAACTCGTTGCATATTGATCTCCACTTAATTTGTAGAATTGCTTGTGCACTTTGCCATGCCATGCCTCTTTAAACCAGACATGCATCATACTTGATTGTGCATCATGCCATGTTTATGTGATGGTTGTTTATTATCTTTGTTTGCTTCTTTCCGGTGTGCTTCTTCGGGTTAGATTCGATAACATCGCGTTTGTGAGGATTCGTTCATCTACGTCCGTTTGTCTTCTTCATGGACTCGTTCTTCTTCCTTGCGGGATGTCAGGCAAGATGACCATACCCTCGAAATCACTTCTATCTTTGCTTTCTAGATGCTCGCTCTTTTGCTATGCCTATGCTGTGATACCTGCCACTTGCTATATCATGCCTCCCATATTGTTAAACCAAGCCTCTAACCCGCCTTGTCCTAGCAAACCGTTGTTTGGCTATGTGACCGCTTTGCTCAGCCCCTCTTATAGCGTTGTTAGTTGCAGGTGAAGATTGGAGTTTGTTCCATGTTGGAACATGGATATTTTGTTGGGATATCACAATATCTCTTATTTAATTAATGCATCTATATACTTGGTAAAGGATGGAAGGCTCGGCCTTATGCATGGTGTTTTGTTCCACTCTTGCCACCCTAGTTTCCGTCATATCGGTGTTATGTTCCCGAATTTTGCGTTCCTTACGCGGTTGGGTTATAATGGGAACCCCTTGACAGTTTGCCTTGAATAAAACTTCTCCAGCAATGCCCAACATTGGTTTTACCATTTGCCACCTAGCCTTTTCTTTCCCTTGGGTTCTGCAGACTCAAGGGTCATCATTATTTTAACCCCCCCCCCTCGGGCTAGTGCTCCTCTGAGTGTTGGTCCAAACTAGAGCCCCTTGCAGCGCCACCTCGGGGAAACTCGAGGGCTGGTTTTAGTTGTACGGACTGCTCATCTGAGTGTGCCCTGAGAACGAGATATGTGCAGCTCCTATCGGGATTTGTCGGCACATTCGGGCGGTGTTGCTGGACTTGTTTTACCATTGTCGAGGATGTCTTGTAACCTGGATGCCGAGCCTGATCAGATTGTCTTGGGAGAAGGAATATCCTTCGTTGACCATGAGAGCTTGTGATGGGCTAAGTTGGGACACCCCTGCAGGGATTTGAACTTTCGAAAGCCGTGCCCGCGGTTATGGGCAGGTGGGAATTTGTTAACGTCCGGTTGTAGAAAACCTGAAGTTTATCTTAATTAAAATATATCAACCGCGTGTGTAACCGTGATGGTCTCTTCTCGGCGGAGTCCGGGAAGTGAACACGGTGTTGGAGTTATGCTTGATGTAGGTTGTTCTAGGATCACTTCTTGATCATAGTTGTTCGACCGTGCTTTTGCCTTGTCTTCTCGCTCTCATTTGCGTATGTTAGCCACCATATATGCTAGTCGCTTGCTGCAGCTCAACCTCATACCTTTTACCCTTCCTATAAGCTTAAATAGTCTTGATCGCGAGGGTGTGAGATTGCTGAGTCCCCATGACTCACAGATACTTCCAAAACCAGCTTGCAGGTGCCGTTGAACCGTGCAGATGACGCAACCAAGCTCAAGGAGGAGCTCGATGAAGATATTGTGCTTTATGCTGTTCCGTTTCCAGTTGATCAGTAGTGGAGCCCAGTCGGTACGATCGGGGATCTGTGTAGCATTTGGGGTAGTCTTCTTTTATTTTGGTTCCGTAGTCGGACCTTGTTTGTATCTGGATGATGTAATGCTTTATTCATGTATTGTGTGAAGTGGCGATTGTAAGCCAACTATGTATCTCTTTCCCTTATGTATTACATGGGTTGTGTGAAGATTACCTCAGTTGCGACATTGCTTTCAATGCGGTTATGCCTCTAAGTCGTGCTTCGACACGTGGGAGATATAGCCGCATCGAGGGCGTTACAGAGGATCTGTTGGCTACGTCCGTTTGTCTTCTTCATGGACTCGTTCTTCTTCCTTGCGGGATCTCAGGCAAGATGACCATACCCTCGAAACCACTTCTATCTTTGCTTGCTAGTTGCTCGATCTATTGCGATGCCTATGCTGTGATACCTACCACTTGCTATATCATGCCTCCCATATTGCCATGAGCCTCTAACCCACCATGTCCTAGCAAACTGTTGTTTGGCTATGTTACCGCTTTGCTCAGCCCCTCTTATAGCGTTGCTAGTTGCAGGTGAAGATTGAAGTTTGTTCCTTTTGGAACATGGATTTTGTTGGGATATCACAATATCTCTTATTTATATTAATGCATCTATATACTTGGTAAAGGGTGGAAGGCTCGGCCTTATGCCTGCTATTTTGTTCCACTCTTGCCACCCTAGTTTCCGTCATATCGGTGTTATGTTCCCAGATTTTGCGTTCCTTACACGGTTGGGTTATAATGGGAACCCCTTGACAGTTCGCTTTGAATAAAACTCCTCCAGCAAGGCCCAACCTTGGTTTTACCATTCGCCACCTAGCCTTTTCCCTTGGGAGTCGCGCATCCCGGGGGTCATCGTTATTTTAACCCCCCTGGGCCAATGCTTGTCTAAGTGTTGGTCCAAACTAGAGCCCCTTGCAGCGCCACCTCGGGGAAACTCGAGGGCTGGTTTTAGTTGTACGGATTGCTTATCCGGTGTGCCCTAAGAACGAGATATGTGCAGCTCCTATCGGGATGTCGGCGCATCGGGCGGTCTTGCTGGACTTGTTTTACCATTGTCGAGTATGTCTTGTAACCGGGATTCCGAGTCTGATCGAATTGTCTTGGGAGAAGGAATATCCTTCGTTGACCGTGAGAGCTTGTGATGGGCTAAGTTGGGACACCCCTGCACGGATTTGAACTTTTGAAAGCCGTGCCCGCGGTTATGGGTAGATGGGAATTTGTTAATGTCCGGTTGTAGAAAACCTGAAACTTAACTTAATTAAAATGCATCAACCGCGTGTGTAGCCGTGATGGTCTCTTTCCGACGGAGTCCGGGAAGTGAACACGGTGTTGGAGTAATGCTTGATCGTAGGTTGTTCTAGGATCACTTCTTGATCATAGTTTGTTCGACCATGCTTTTGCCTTCTCTTATCGCTCTCATTTGCGTATGTTAGCCACCAAATATGCTAGTCGCTTGCTGCAGCTCCACCTCATACCTTTTACCCTTCCTATAAGCTTAAATAGTCTTGATCTTGAGGGCGTGAGATTGCTGAGTCCCCATGACTCATAGATACTTCCAAAACCAGTTTGCAGGTGCGATGATATCGTGCAGGTGACGCAACCGAGCTCATGTAGGAGCTTGATGAAGACCTTATTTCGTTTAGATGTTTCTCTTCCTTTTGATCAGTAGTGGAGCCCAGTTGGGACGATCGGGGATCTGTGCAACTTTTGGGGTAGTCTTCTTTTATTTTGGGTTCTGTAGTCGGACCTTGTGTGTATCTGGATGATGTAATGTTATTTTCATGTATTGTGTGAAGTGGCGAGTGTAAGCCAACTATGTACCTCTTTCCCTTATGTATTACATGGGTTGTGTGAAGATTACCTCACTTGCGACATTGCTTTCAATGCGGTTATGCCTCTAAGTCGTGCTTCGACACGTGGGAGATATAGCCGCATTGAGGGCGTTACAAGTTGGTAATCAGAGCCTTCCCCGACTTAGGAGCCCCCTGCTTGATCGAATCGCTGGCGTTGTTGAGTCTAGAAAAATGTTTTGAGTCTTTTAGGATTATATATATCAGAGAGTAGGACTTCTTTTTACTCCTCAGTCCCTTCGTCGCTCTGGTGAGGCATCCTGACGTAGAGTTTTGACTCTTCTCTTCTCAAATTTCACTAAAAAAAATTAGGATCACGCAGGTATCTTGGAATCGTTCCGATGGTTTTGTGACGAGAACATTGTTCTTGGTGCCTCCTGACATTTAGGGGTTGTGGTAGTGTCCCGGGGAGTTGAGCTCCGAGGTGTTGTCGTCACAATTTTATCGTTGCAATTCTGGAATACTTGAGTTTTGCCGACATCGAAAATCTCTTTTATGCAGTTGTTGGTGAGATAACCTCGGGGCCACCTAGTACTGGGGCGGGAGTTCGGGAGTATTGCCATAACTCGTATAACGGATGCTTTTCGAAGGTTGAGGTAAATGATTTCCGAAGGTTTCTTGGTTATGTGTTGAAGGATGGATACAGCTGGATGTAGGATTTGTTAGATTTGGGTGAGATATTATGCTTCCTCTGTATCCCCAACACCTGATTGCATAACTAGAAAGTTTCGGGAGTTTATAATTGGGAATTCAAGTAGGTCCTAGGATATCTTTCTGACAGATGTATGATATGAAATTGGGGTTCCACGTCTAGTGGTCCGCCTATCCACGGTTGGTTTTACAGTGTTCTCGTTGTGTCTTAAAGATTCCTTGGCTATGGTAACTCGGGGACGCTTCATATGTCATGTGCACTGCCTTGTACATGATGGTGTTGTACGATCGAGCCCGTGTGGGTCCCACCATGAAAACTTCGGACGAAATCTCTATCATATGTTTGTTCTGGCTTATTCTGCAAGCCAATCCTTGGTTTTGTTTTGAGTTGTGCTATTCGAGTTGCTTCGAAGTCAAATGTTGATTCCATACCTTTCCTAAGCGGTGTTCTCATATTTCCATGCGACTACTAACCCTTCTTGATCATCAAGATTGTCATGTTAATTCTTTTTCAACCGGCGTGTTTCTCTTCAAGTGGATCCGATCTTTTTCAACATCCGCAAGATCAACTCAAGTCTTCTCAATGTTGTTTGTTTCATCCGTCCCAAGTTGCCTTTGTTTTTCCGCCCTCCCACCCTCTTTGTTCGAGGAATAAGATTTCTTAATCAAGTATCCATCTTATTGATGTGAAGTCTTTCCATTCTTTTCCATCAATGTTCTTATCTGGAGATTCTCAGGAAGATGCTAAGGGAGCTTCAAGTTCATCATTCTTCGTTCTTTTCCTTCTCCATTGGATTCAATTCAAGTTTTTGGTGTTGATCATATCCCTTTTACTCTTCTTTAAATATCTTCTCTTGCCGGTGCACCTCTCAACTATCCTCTTCTCGCTATTCATTTGTTCCGGACTGCTGAAGATATCTCGAAGATTTGTGTTTTCCACTTTGCATCCGTTCAAGCTATTTCGAGGTCTTACCTTATTCAAGCCATTTAATTCAACCGGTGCAATCATTTTTTTAAAATCTTTTCAATGGTGTTTCTTTTGAGTGGGCCCTAACCCACAGGTCTTTTCCCACGATCTTACCTGACTCTTCTATTCTCCCGGAGCTTTTCAAATTCATCTCAAAGTTTGACGTAAGAATGAATTATCATCGGTCAAATGCCTTTCTACAAGATCTGTCAAATTCTTTTCATCGTTGGTTCAACATTTCTAATTTTTCATTCCGGAGTGCCTCAACAATTCTTGGTGGCGTTTCTCGTCGTCATTCTCGGATTTTGAAGACCGAAGAAGAGTTTCTCTTTAATCTTGCTCCATTTTCTTCAAAATTCATGGTGCTGGCCTTATGCCGTCCTCTCATAATTGTTTTCGGTCGTAATAATTCTTTTCACCCATCCGGAGTAATTCAGAGTATTTTCAGTTTGTTTCTCCGGAGGCCATCATCTCAGATTTATTCATTTTCAGCTTTCAGCTCTCGTTCTCCAAATCTTACCGGTGCAGCGTTCAAGTGTTCTCTAATCAGCTCGTCATCTCTTTGTTCTCATGTATCTAAATTCTCTCAAGCATCTTCATTTATTTGCTAATCCTTCCCGGTGTGTCTTCATCTTTTATTCGTTCATTTTCAATTCTTACGGTGGTTCATTCAAGATTTCTTTCCTTCGTTATCATAGCAATTCTTTTGCTGTTTCCAAATCCTACCGGTGGTCCATTGAGTTTGCGCTATATCTATATTTAATCCTTTCTACGAGAATAAGTAGTATGCCAAAGCCGTTGCTTGTCATCAATCTAAATTGGTGAAGGATACGCATAATATAATTCTTATTCGTGTTTCATCCAAGTGATTAATTCCTTCTTCCGGAGTTCGTTCATGATATCTTTTTCTCGGTTCGAGATGCTTTATCTTTCTTCCGGAGTTCCATGTTTTTCCGCATTATCTCGTCACGAAGCTCCATCTAATCATTGCAAGGCTTCACCTTGTGTTTTCAACTTCTCTTTCGTTTTGTTTGATCATCCTTTTTGTTACCGGAGTTGTTCCTGGGGCTACATGGTGGTTCGTCAAGGATCCTTTTCACTTTTCAATTGTTCTTCAAGATATCTCTCGAAGCTATGATCCATCAAGTTATACTTCAAGTATTCCTCTTCTTGCATTCCGAAGTGCAATTCTTTCTACCGTATAATTTGAGGTGGTGCTATGGCATTCTTCATAACTTGAGTTCATGTTTCATGATTCACATGTTGTCAAGAATGAGGTATCTTAAATCCATCAATCTCTTCATTGGAATTATCTTGGGTTATTTTTCACCTAAAGCTTTTCCCTAAGGATTGTTGCTAATTATGGTGCTTATAAATGACCCAAGTTCTTCATTTATCCTTCCGGTGAAATAAGCTTCTCGTCTCCTTGTTCATATCAAGCAAATCTTTTGTCTTCCGTTAGTGGCGGAATTTCACCTCATAATTTCGAGATGTTTTCTATAAGCCCACAACAAGCTTACTCTCTTAGTTGTTGGTTTTCCAACAATTCCGTTCGACCCTTCTCCTAAAGATGCTTTTCAAGCTCATTTGAGGTAGAAGATGTTGTTTTCTCCTCCGTTCATTCCATTCCATTCTCTCATTTCTTCCGGAGGCTTTGTGATGTTGCTCTTTTCAATCATCATCTCGAATGGTGAGGATCGTGTTCTTTTCGTGCATATCCATTCTATCGGAGTATCGTGTTCTTCATTCAAGTTCTCTTATCTTATCAGGTTTTGCCTCCTTTCCCAACCGGAGTGTTCTCGTAATTGATTTTATCGTTCCTTGTACATCTCATTTCTACCGGAGTGCTTGCATGTATGTCTTGTCCATTGCAACCCTTTTCTTATGGCTGCCAACATACAAAGTTCCGTAATGTTCCATGTTCCTCCTTTCTAACGGAGTGTTTTTCAAATTCGATCATCTCCGTTGTTTTCTTTTCTCAAAATGGTTTAACCTCTCAAGGTTCCTTGGTTTCACTCGTGTGTCAAAGACGCAACTCAGTTGTACCTCTTTTCTTCCTCTTCCTATTCCCTTCCTCTTTTTTTCCTCCGGCGCCATTCTAGATCTCGGGACGAGATCCTCTCATAGTGGTGGAGTGTTGTAATGCCCCAAGACCGATGCGCCAGGTATCCTCCAGTTATTCGTTGTTGTTGCCTTGTCTTTGCTTGCGTGTTGCATTTCATCATGTCATCATGTGCATTGCATCATCATGTTTTCAAAACCTGCATCCGTCCGGGTTCCCCCAGTTCCGTCCGTTATCCATTCTGAGCCCAACCACACTCGCACGCACCCGCGGCATGTCCGAATTATTATTTTATAAGTGGCCGGAAAATGTTCTCGGATTGGGTTGAAAGTTGGCGTGTGGTCTTATTATAGTGTAGATAGACCGCCTATCAAGTTTCATCGCTTTCGGAGTTCGATTGATAGCCCAACCGTTAAACTATAGCGGCATTATAGCCGGTCTAACGTCGGACGTTTTCGGTCTCCGAAAACAGTCGCCGGGCCTCTCTCTCTTCTCTTCTCTCAGCTCGAGCCCTTCTGCACAACCCACAAGTTCCATCCGACCCCTCGCGTGCGTGTCCGAAACTTCCCCGGACCCGACCCGGACAATTGTCACTGTTGGGTCTGGATCATCCCCAAACATCTACAAAACGTCTCCGTTTCTTATTTAGACTTTCCTAGCCTATCTATTCTCGACCGTCGGATTTTGATTGGATGATCCAACTCCCTTCTTTTCCATATATATATAGTCTATCCCTAGTCCATTTTGGACAAACCCTATTTTCTAGGGATCCTCCTTGCGCCGCCACTCTCTCTGGTTCCCCTCGGGATCACTAGCGAACCAACCATAGCTCTTCTGCTCCTCCTCGAACCAATCCCCTAGCACCGCCGCCATCTTCCCCTTGTTTTCAGCACCACCCAATCAGCAGTGCAGCCCGCTCCTGTCCGATCCATCCAATCAATCCAGCCGCCGCCGACCTCCTCCGTCTCGTCCCAGCGTCGGACATGGAGCCGCGACTCCCACCGGACCTCCTCACTGCCTGAGGCTGCTGCATCCCCGTGCCCTCGTTCCCGAGCTCCATCGAGGGGAGAGGAGCCCCCGCAAGCCACTGCTCCGCCCCACTGTCCTCATCGTTGACCCTCGCAAGCGTCGCCCTGATCCAGGCCAGTGCTCTGGCCCCCTCTCCTTTCTTCTCCCTTCGTTTCTCTCTCTCTCTCTTTGCTCCTCACCACTACCGCCGCCTTGCAGGAACCATCGCCGCCGCTTGCGGACGTTGTCGCCGGTGCCGTCCAACACCGGGAATGGGCACCCCATGCCCGGATCCGGTCTCCACCGCTGCGGATCCGCCTCCCCAGCCGTCCCGTGCCCTGGACCATGCCAGAGCCACGCTAGGCCACCGCCGTCGTCCTGCTCCAAGGCAAAGCGCGGCCCGCTCGATCCTCTGCTTCGTTGACCTGCTTCACCTCCCCTTGGGCCAGATCCGCACCAAGGCCCAGCTCGCCTCGATTCGTCTCCACGCGCAGCCCAGCGTCGCGCCAAGCCCGCAGCCCCGCCGACTTGCTTCACCGCCTTGGGCCGAAGCCCATGGGGGAGCAGCCCCTCTAGCCCCTCTGCTCTATTGGGCCAGCCAGTTTCGGCCCGACTGTGTTTTTTTTCTGTCCATGCATTTTGCCTATTATTCCAGAGATGACAGTTTTGTAGAAAGCCCCCTAAACTTCATGCATTTAATAACTTCACAACCGTGCATCAGATCTAAATAAATTATACATGAAAGTTGCTTAGAATTTGTCTAGTTTAATAATATTCAACTTTCATGCATGTTTCAAATATTTAAAATGCAGTTTGGTTAAATTTGCTCCTATGCCATGTTAAAATGTTTTAATTCATAACTAAATAACCATAGCTCGGTTTTAAATAATCTTTATATGTAAATGGGGTGGAAAAATGCCTAGTTTAACATGGTGACATCACTTTGCATGTTTAACAACTATAAAATATGGTTTAGGGCAGAACAGTACCAAAACCTAAAATATGCACATGAGGAGTTTCCGGACTTGTTGTTTGTTGTTCCGGCCTCATTTAAACTTGCCTAGATAGATAGTTTCATTATGCTTCATCTCTTGCCATGTTTATCAACATTTAATATTGTTGGGTACATAAAGGAGATCGAACTAAATAAACGAATGTGGTGTTTCGTCAATATGCAACTCGTTGCATATGAGCTCCACTTAATTTGCAGGATTGCTTGTGCACTTTGCCATGCCATGCATATTAAACCGGACATGCATCATAATTGTTTGCGCATCATGCCATGTTTATGTGGTGGTTGTTTACTATGTTGTTTGCTTGTTTCCGGTGTTGCTTCTTCGGGTTGGTTTCGATAACGTTGCGTTTGTGAGGATCCGTTGGCTACGTCCGTTTGTCTTCTTCATTGACTCGTTCTTCTTCCTTGCGGGATCTCAGGCAAGATGACCATACCCTTGAAATCACTTCTATGTTTGCTTGCCAGTTGCTCGCTCTATTGCGAAGCCTATGCTGCGATACCTACCACTTGCTTTATCATGCCTCCCATATCGCCATGAGCCTCTAACCCACCTTGTCCTGGCTATGTTACCGCTTTGCTCAGCCCCTCTTATAGCGTTGCTAGTTGCAGGTGAAGATTGAAGTTTGTTCCTTGTTGGAACATGGATTTTGTTGGGATATCACAATATCTCTTATTTATATTAATGCATCTATATACTTGGTAAAGGGTGGAAGGCTCGGCCTTATGCCTGGTGTTTTGTTCCACTCTTGCCGCCCTAGTTTCTGTCATATCGGTGTTATGTTCCTGGATTTTGCGTTCCTTACACGGTTGGGTTACAGTGGGAACCCCTTGACAGTTCACTTTGAATAAAACTCCTCCAGCAAGGCCCAACCTTGGTTTTACCATTCGCCACCTAGCATTTTTCCCTTGGGAGTCACGCATCCCGAGGGTCATCTTTATTTTAACCCCCTCGGGCCAATGCTTGTCTAAGTGTTGGTCCAAACTAGAGCCCCTTGCAGCGCCACCTTAGGGAAACTCGAGGGCTGGTTTTAGTTGTACGGTTTGCTTATCCGGTGTGCCCTGAGAACGAGATATGTGCAGCTCCTATCGGGATGTCGGCGCATCGGGCAGTCTTGCTGGACTTGTTTTAACATTGTCGAGGTTGTCTTGTAACCGGGATTCTGAGTCTGATCGGATTGTCTTGGGAGAAGGAATATCCTTCATTGACCGTGAGAGCTTGTGATGGGCTAAGTTGGGACACCGCTGCAGGGATTTGAACTTTCGAAAGCCGTGCCCGCGGTTATGGGCAGATGGCAATTTTTTAATGTCTGATTGTAGAAAACCTGAAACTTAACTTAATTAAAATGCATCAACCGCGTGTGTAGCTGTGATGCTCTCTTTCCGGCGGAGTCCGGGAAGTGAACACGGTGTTGGAGTAATGCTTGATCGTAGGTTGTTCTAGGATCACTTCTTGATCATAGTTTGTTCGATCGTGCTTTTGCCTTCTCTTCTTGCTCTCATTTGCGTATGTTAGCCACCAAATATGCTAGTCGCTTGCTGCAGCTCAACCTCATACCTTTTACCCTTCCTATAAGCTTAAATAGTCTTGATCGCGAGGGCGTGAGATTGCTGAGTCCCCGTGACTCACAGATACTTCCAAAACCAGTTTGCAGGTGCCGATGATATCGTGTAGCTGACGCAACTGAGCTCATGGAGGAGCTTGATGAAGACCTTATTTCGTTTAGATGTTTCACTTCCTTTTGATCAGTAGTGGAGCCCAGTTGGGATGATCAGGGATCTGTGTAGCTTTTGGGGTAGTCTTCTTTTATTTTGGGTTCCGTAGTCGGACCTTGTGTGTATCTGGATGATGTAATGTTATTTTCATGTATTGTGTGAAGTGGCGAGTGTAAGCCAACTATGTATCTCTTTCCCTTATGTATTACATGGGTTGTGTGAAGATTACCTCTCTTGCGACATTGCTTTCAATGCAGTTATGCCTCTAAGTCGTGCTTCGACACGTGGGAGATATAGCCGCATCGAGGGCGTTACAAATCAGGCCCCTCGTCGTACACTCCCGGAACCTTCCCTTTGTACATGACATAGCACTGATTCTTCGCCATCAAGAATCTAGGTACCTGTTAGAGATGCATCTTCATCAAGAGAATGTACAATCATATGCAACAAAATATACTAGAGCAACACGAAAAAGAAAGGGTTAGCAACTACATGCAACATATAGTATGCAAACTAATTAACTAGAGTTATGCAAGTCATCATACCCAAACTAACAAAGTAGCGTTACGCAAGTTCGGCAGGGACCATGGACATCACAAAGTTTCATCGCTATAGAAAGTATACAAGTTCAACCGACACATATCATCATCATCGGCATCGTAAATCAATAGAAGTTTCATCCTTACATATCATCGAGGATGGACCCTAGCTTGTTGAACGGCGTGAGGTCCTGATGTTGCATGCCTATGCGAATTCGGACGTTAGCTTGCGATATAGGGCTGTGGCGGAACATCCCCTTCTCATCGACGACTTCTTTCATGATGATCGTCGCAATGTCCCTCTGGATGCAAAAGAAGTCATCTCTAAGTTTATAATCCGCTTTTCCATGATATTCTACCCACTTGCGGATATGATCATTGTTTTTGCTTGTCATGCGAAGCTTTGGTGATCCATGCTGAACTCAATCATGAGATGGAGGAGGTAGATTCCATCTTTCTTGCTTGGTTTTGGGAGATGGATGCAGCAGAAGTTAGTTTTATGCGAGAAACCCAACTTCTTGTTCCTTTGTTTCCTCATATGTAGGTGGCCATCCCTAATGATGAAACCTTGGAGAGCATCATCTAGAATATTCATTATGTGGGTGTAGTCCTTCTTCTCGTAGTTTCTGGTAGGGTCGAAATACCCGGCGTGGGAGACTCACGGGTAAAGAACGATAAGGATGGCACACCCGTTGCTGCAGGGGAAAACACCTCAAATTATTCTCCATATGAGCGAGAAGGATTGATTGAAATGTACGAAAGGGTTGTCCGGCACTGACTTACTTTGGATGATAAGGCCGGAGGACAATTTCCTGGTCCTTATTCTGTACCATGAAGTTTTGGAGGTACTCCCTAGTAGTTTCACGCTCAAAGTCGTGAAGACTCAAGAAGGACTCGTGCATGTAGTATGGATCCCCACACAGATTTGCGAGACTTCTTCTCTCTTCATGACGGAGCTCATATGTAGCGCAAAAAGGCGGAAGATTGTAAAATTGAGCCACCTTGTCAGAAACATCTCGAAGATATGGTCAAACCGCAGGAAGAACGCCTCTGCAGGACGTGTGTCGACGTGGCACTTCCCCTCAGGCACACGAGCCACGTATGTCGAATATCTTGGATCCTTCGAGGCTAGTAGGCTTTTCTCAGTCGAGAACACATGGTCATGCAGTCTCCTGAGATCCCCTGATAATGCCTCCAGCGGTTTCGGTAGTAGCATGGGCTCGCCCGTGACATGGAACATGGCTGCACTTTGACGGGTAGACGCTCTTCAAAATCCACCATATGGCTGCTATGTGCTCTGGCTTGTTTGTAGGGAGCTGAGCCTATCTTTCCCAGTCTCTTCCTCTCCTTTTTCTTGGGCTGACCTTCCAGACCCTTCCTTAACCCTCACCCAGTGTTGTCGGGCTAAGCATTGTATGACCCCCAGCTAGTTGAGCCTGTGTTTAGGCGGCATCTTCAGGCGTCCTGTGAGGATTTCATGAAGAGAGACTTCTTGCAATCCTTGCTAGGACGTTCCTGCCCGGGTAGATCATCCATGTAAGTGCATCTAGTGCCACCCCTAGTTGGTTTTGGAGTATTGACGACAAACCTAGTTGAGGGACTAATGTGTTTGTGAGAATTGCAGGATAACACAGGTAGAAGTCCCTCATTGATTCGGTTTTCCTACCAGAGATGACCCCTAAAAATGTATGAAGACATTGATGTCTAAGGTGGTATATGAAGATATTCACATTGAAGACTATGACAAGAGAAGACATCGCATGAAGCCTATGGAGCTCGAAGACTTAGATCTTTCATAGTTCTTTTTCTTCTTTGTTGAGTCATAGGAACCACCGTACTGTTAAGTGGGGTCCAAGAGAACCAGTCAGAATGACTGAAGTGATGCTTGACCAAAACCTATGTCCTCGAGTGAAGACTATGAGAGCGAATCTTGTCCAGAGTCAGACAAGTCAGCTTTGCTTGTAGCCCAAGTAAAGTTGTCATGTGTGTTTGAAATCTGACCATTGGAACACGTGTCAGTTCCTTAGTGACCCAGGGTCATTTCGGACAAATCAGGTCGGGTTGCCTAGTGGCTATAAATAGCCCACCCCCTACGACCATAAACGGTTGGCTGCTCAGAGTTAGAGTATGGCTTTTGTCGTTTGAGAGCAACCCACCTCGAAGCCTTTGAGAGAGAATTCCTTGCGAGGATAAAGCCCTAACCACCTAGAGCCAAAGAGTGTTAGGCATCACTTAAGTCTTCTTGTCTGTGTGATCTGAAGACTTATTACACTTGAGGACTGTGAATCCTCCAGCCGTTAGGCGTCGCATTCTGAGCATCCAAGAGACATTGTGGATCGCCGGTGAATGAAGTCTGTGAAGGTTTGGGAGTCTACCTTGAAGACTTACCAGAGTGATTGGGCGAGGTCTGTGTGACCTTAGCTCAAGGGGAATACGGTGAGGACTGGGTGTCCTGAGCTGCGTGTTCAGGACTGGGTGTCCGGGACTGTGTGTCCTCAGGTTTAAATACCTAGCCGCCCTAACCAGACGTACAGTTGTCACAGCAACTGGAACTGGTCCAGCAAATCATTGTCTTCAACGAGTCACTGGTTTCATCCTTCCCTTCCCTTTACTTACTGTTGGTCCTTGTGAAGTCATTGTACGATTGCACTATCTTTTGTCTTCACTGAGTGACTACGTGTTCTGTTTGGCTTCATAATATCTTCCTACCTGATCCTTACTACCTAGCTGCTATTAATCATTGTGCTTTCACTTCACTGAATACTTGACTATGGTTTGCCTAGTGTAGTCTACCTTCCGCTGCATGGTAATAGGTTTATTTCTATCGTTTGTCTTCGAAACTTCCATGTTTTGAAGACTTTCATAAAAATCGCCTATTCACCCCCCCTCTAGTCGATATAACGCACTTTCAATTGGTATCAGAGCAAGGTACTCCCTTGTTCTATGTGATTCGGTTTAACCACCTGGAGTTTTAGCTATGTCTACTGCAGGGATAATTAAAGTCTCCGCTGCGTGCCCCGTCTTCGATGGAACTGAATATCCCTACTGGAAGAATAAGATGCGCATGCATCTTGAAGCCATTGACGTCGACCTATGGTATGTCGTCAAGAACGGAGTTCCCAAGGCTAGAGAAGGTGTCACTGCTGCTGATGTCAAGAAGTTCATTCAACTGGACTCTACTGCCAAGAATATCATCTGTGGTCATCTGACCAAAGGACAGTATGGCCGCGTGAGTGCTTTGGAAACATCTAAGCTAGTCTGGGACTGGCTCTCCAAGGTCAACGAAGGCGTCTCAACCCAGAGAGATCAGAGAATCAGTGTCCTTCGCAACCTCTTCAACCACTTCAAGCGAAATGACAATGAGAATGTCCAGCTCACGTTTGATCGACTCACTGACATCACAAATGAGCTTCAAGCCCTCGGCGCTACTGAGATCACCAAGCATGAAGTCGTCAAGACACTACTGAGATCACTTGACAGTTCGTTTGACACCCTAGCCCTGATGATTCAAGAACGTCCTGATTTCAAGACACTCGATCCGTCTGACATACTTGAGAGGCTCAACACACATGAGTTTCAGCTTTCTAAGAAAAGAGATATCTATGGTCCAAACTATGCGTGAACTCGTGCCTTGAAGGCAAAAGTTGTCTCCTCATCTGAAGAAGAATCTGACAGCAGTTCTGATGATCCTGAAGACATTGGAAAGGAACTTGCTATGCTTGTGAATAAGTTCCAAAAATTCACCAAGAAGAAAGGTTTCGAAAAGTCTTCACGATCAAGCTCAAGGAATGATGAAGCTTCTGCTCATGACTACAAGAAGAAAACATGTCACAAGTGCAAGAAACCTGGCCACTTCATCTCTGAGTGTACGCAGTGGGACAATGAGAACAAAAAGAAGAAGAAGAGCAAGGAATATGACTCTGACGACAAGAAGTAGAAGAAATACTCAAAGTCTTCTTCCAAGTCTTTCTCAAAGTCTTCATCACACAAGAAGAGCTCATCTGGCAAGGCACGTGCGTTTGTTGGCAAGGAAATGGATTCAGAGGAGGAGTCCGCTTCTGAGGAGGCGGAGGTGGAGTCTGAGGAGGAGTCCGACTCTGGCGTTGCAAGTCTGGCTACAGCATACGATGCCAAGTCCATCTTCAACACTGAAGACAATGACTACATCACCGACACCGATGCAAATGACAAGGACTACTCCGCTCCTACCTACTGCTTCATGGCACGCAGTGCCAAGGTAAACACATGCACTACTCACTATCAAACATCTAGTGAAGATGACTCTGATTGTGGTTCAAAACCCAGCTACAAAACACTTGCTAAAATTGCAACTGAACAACAGAAAGCTATGGAACATATTCAAAAACTGTTAGACAAAAGCGATGATCTGTTAGACGCTGAAATGACTCGATCTGAGTCCTTAATTGAAGACATAAAAATCTTCACATTAAGTATGAGGAACTTAAAAGTCGTCATGAAACGCTCTCAACAACTCATGAAAAGCTTTCCTATGATTATCTTCAAAGGAAGCAAGATCTTGAGAAATTGAGAGCGGCTCATGAAGATCTTCAAAAGGAAAGCGAGTCACTTCGCGCCGAACAGATCAGTTCCGCTCAGGAAGGATTTGAACCACCATGTCTTAAATGCATTGAGCGTGATAATGCTACTTCTGTTGCTGGATGTTCTACTGCTACTACTATTGCAATATCTTCAACTGTTGATGTGGGAACTAACCCCTCTGCTGAGGATACCTCTGCTATTGCTGATGAGAATGCTAGGTTGAAGACATTACTTGAAACAGGGATGTACAAAAGTCTTAAAGGGCATCAGACACTATGTGATGTCCTCAAAAGGTAGATTCTGAACCGAAACCCGAGGAAAGAGGGTGTTGGGTTCGTAAGGAAAATGAATGCTGCTGGCTCTTACTGGAAACCTGAGCAGTACCCCAAAACCACATGGGTTGCTGCAAAGGAACTTTCAGCAGATCCATCCAATCTATCTGGCTTCACTTGTGCTAACCCCATTGTCATTGATGAATCCTTTGATGCAAACTATAAACTATTTAAGAATCAGAATGGTGAAGTGTTTGCCAGGTATATTGGTACTAACTGCAGGAATGGGCTGCCTATGAAGAAGATCTGGGTGCCGAAAAAGTGTTTGGAAAATCTTCCTGTGAATGTCATCATGACACCATAGGTGAGTAAGACAAACCCCAGACCACAGGCTTCATACGGTCCAAAGGCTTCATACAGACAGAAGACTCACCTGAGTCGCACTAACGCAAATGTTTTGCAGGGAAACCATACTCAGGCCTATGAATATGAGCGCGGTTCATCGAACCGCCATGTTCATAAGACCAAGAACTATTCTGCTTATTCTTATGAGTACTATTGTCCACCTGCAAGACTTTTTGCTAGGGCTCCAAAGCCAAAGTTCTCAGACGCTGCACTTAGACTTATTGCTTCTAAGCCACCCTTGAAGATGTGGGTGGCTAAGAAAGCTTAACTCTCTTTTGCAGGGAAAGGTCTCCAGCAGAAAACCAAAATCGTCTGACGCTATTGCTGGGCACCTTAAACATCTTGTAGGGCGCAAGATCAAATGCCCGAATGGTCTTACTATGTACTTCGTTCCTGAATCGGTTGCTACTCTCCCTATCAGTCCTAATCTGGATCTAAGCTTTCATAACCCACTGGTTCGTCAAATGTTTTTGCTTCACAATTCTCTTCGTGAAGCCTATCCCCCTAACTGCACTATAGGGTACGACACCAGCGTCTTCAGAATGGATTATTGATAGTGGGTGTACCAATCACATGACTGGCAAAAGAAGCCTTCTTATGGACTCAACCTTATGTCCATCCGACAAGAGTCACATCACATTTGCTGACACTGGTAAAAGTAAGGTATTGGGTCTAGGTAGAGTTGCAATCTCAAAGGATCAACACAAGGATAAAGTCATGCTTGTTGAATCCCTTGGCTTCAACTTAATGTCTGTCTCAATGCTTTGCGATTTGAACATGATCGTAATGTTTGGAAAATATCGTTGCCTTGTTCTAATGGAATCTGACAAGTCTCTAGTGTTTGAAGGGTATTGGAAAGATGATTTGTACGTGGTAGATTTCTCGGTAGGACCACAGCTTGTCGTATGTCTCCTAGCAAAAGCTTGAGAATGCTGGCTCTGGCATCGGAGGCTAGGGCATGCTGGCATGAGGAACCTCCACACCCTTGCGAAGAAGAAGCATGTCATAGGCATCGAGGGCGTCAAGTTCAAGAAAGATCACTTATGCGGTGCCTGTGAAGCAGGGAAGATGACGAGGGCAAAACATCCTTCGAAGACAATCATGACTACTACTCAACCCTTCGAACTGCTCCACATGGATCTTTTCGGTCCCACTCATTACTCAACTCTTACTACTACTGCTTGTCTCTATGGCTTTGTCATTGTTGATGATTATTCTACATATACTTGGGTGCACATAATCCTTTACAAGACTGAAGTGCAGGATGTCTTTAGACGCTTCGCCAATCGAGCAATGAACAACTATGGCGCCAAGATAAAGCACATCAGAAGTGACAATGGCACTGAATTCAAGAACACTGGCCTTGAAACATATCTTGATACTTTGGGCATCACACATGAATTCTCAACCCCGTACACGCCACAGCAGAATGGCATCGTCGAATGCAAGAACAGAACACTCATTGAGATGGCCTGAATGATGCTTGATGAATACAAGACTCCAAGAAAATTCTGGCCTGAAGCCATTGATACTGCATGCCATACAATCAATCGTGTTTATCTTCACAAGCTTCTGAACAAGACATCTTATGAGCTCCTTACTGGCAAGAAGCCAAATGTCAGTTACTTCAGAGTATTTGGAGCCTGGTGCTGGATCAAGGATCCACATCACACTTCAAAATTTGCACCAAAAGCACATGAGGGTTTTATGCTTGGATATGGAAAGGATTCGCACTCCTACAGAGTCTTCAATCTCTTTCATTATAAAGTGGTTGAAACAATGGGTATGCGGTTCGATGAGACTAACGGCTCACAAAGAGAGCACCTGCCAAATGTGCTAGATGAAGTTCCATCCAGTGAATCAATCAAACTAATGGGAACTGGAGAAATCATACCCTCTAAAGCTCAACCTGAAGAGGAACTTATCATATCCACACCTGATCAACCTGAAGACAATGCTCAGCCTGAAGACGATCCTTCTAACAATGACAATGGTCAGCAAGAGCAAAATCTTCGCCCTGTACATCCTCGTGTTGCCAATGAAGTGCAGATTGAGAGAATAATTGATAGCATCAATGCACCCGGTCCGCTCACTCGTTCAAGGGCAACTCAGCTAGCAAATTTCTGTGGGCACTTTGCATTCGTCTCAATAACAGAAGCCAAGAAAGTTGAAGAAGCCTTCATGGAACCTGAATGGATTCAAGCTATGCAAGAAGAGCTTCAACAGTTTGAGCTGAATAATGTATGGGAACTGGTTAAGCGTCCTGACCCTTGGAAGCACAATATAATAGGCACCAAATGGATATACCGCAACAAGCAAGATGAGCATGGTCAAGTTGTCAGAAACAAAGCTCGTCTCGTTGCTCAAGGATATACTCAAGTGGAAGGGATTGACTTCGATGAAACATTTGCTCCCGTGGTTCGACTTGAAGCCATACACATACTGTTGGCCTATGCAAATCATCATAACATACTTCTATATCAAATGGATGTGAAGAGCGCTTTTCTCAATGGCAAGATTGAAGAAGAAGTGTATGTTGCACAACCGCCTGGCTTTGAAGATCCAAAACATCCTGACATGGTACACAAGCTCAACAAGGCACTGTATGGCCTCAAACAAGCCCCTCGGGCTTGGTATGACACACTCAAATACTTCCTGAAGAGCAAAGGCTTCATACCTGGTTCCCTCGACCCCACTCTCTTCACGAAGACATATGATGGTGAACTGTTTGTGTGCCAAATATATGTGGATGACATTATCTTCGGCTGCACCAATCAGAAGTACAGTGAAGAGTTTGGATATATGATGCAAGAGCAATATCAGATGTCCATGACGGGAGAGCTGAAGTTCCTCCTCGGTCTTCAAATACGACAGCAAAGCAACGGCATCTTCATATCTCAAGAGAAGTATCTCAAAGATTGCCTGAAGAAGTTCGGTATGCAAGACTGCAAAGGCTTCACGACGCCAATGCCAGCCAAACATCATCTGGGTCCCGACGACAATGGTAAAGAGTTCGATCAAAAGGTATACCGCTCCATGATTGGATCTTTACTTTATCTATGTGCATCTAGGCCAGATATTATGCTTAGTGTTTGCATGTGTGCTCGATTCCAAGCGGCACCAAAGGAGTCGCATCACTTAGCTGTGAAGCGAATTCTTCGATATTTGGCTCACACCCCAACTCTAGGATTATGGTATCCAAAGGGCTCAGAGTTTGATCTGGTTGGATTCTCGGATGCTGATTATGCTGGTACAAGGTGGATCGCAAGTCTACATCAGGCACATGTCATTTTCTGGGACGATCACTTGTATGTTGGTCTTCAAAGAAGCAGAACTGTGTATCTCTCTCCACTGCTGAATCTGAATACATTGCTGCTGGATCTTGCTGCGCTCAGCTTTTGTGGATGAAGCAAACACTCAAGGACTATGGCATTCATCTGAAGCAAGTGCCACTCTACTACGACAACGAAAGCACCATCAAGATTGCCAACAACCCAGTTCAGCACTCGAAGACAAAGCACATTGAAATTCGTCATCACTTTCTCAGAGATCATGTTGTGAAGGAAGATATTGATATCATACACGTCAACACTGAAGAGCAATTGGCAGATATCTTCACCGAGGCCTTGGATGAGAAGAGATTTTGCAAGTTACGGTGTGAGCTAAATATCTTGGAATCCTCAAATGTCCTGTGATCAGGCACACATCCTAACACTTATGCATATTGATGACTTAGATGTGCAACACATGAAGTAAAGTATATCTTCAATCAATGAAGACATACATGTTGGGGAACGTTGCAGAAAACAAAAAATTTCCTACGGTTTCACCAAGATCTATCTATGAGTTCACCTAGCAACGACTGATCGGAGTGCATCTACATACCCTTGTAGATCGCGAGCGGAAGCGTTCAAGAGAACGGGGATGATGGAGTCGTACTCGCCGTGATCCAAATCACCGATGACCAAGTGCCGAACGGACGGCACCTCCACGTTCAACACACATACGGAGTGGATGACGTCTCCTCCTTCTTGATCCAGCAAGGGGGGAGGAGAGGTTGATGAAGATCTAGCAGCACGACGGCGTGGTGGTGGATGCAGCAGTGATCGCAGCAGGGCTTCGCCGAGCTTCTGCGAGAGGGAGAGGTGTAGCAGGGGAGAGGGAGGCGCCAAGACTTCAGGGTGCGGCTGCCCTCCCTCCCCCCTTTATATAGGCCCCCCTAGGGGGTGCGCCGGCCCTAGGAGATGGGATCTCCTAGGGGGGCGGCGGCCAAGGGGGTGGAGTGCCCCCCAAGGTAAGTGGAGGTGCCCCTCCCCTAGGGTTCCCAACCCTAGGCGCATGGGGGGCCCAAGCGGGGGGCTCACCAGCCCACTATGGGCTGGTTCCCTCCCCACTTCAGCCCATGGGGCCCTCCGGGATGGGTGGCCCCACCCGGTGGACCCCCGGGACCCTTCCGGTGGTCCCGGTACAATACCGTTGACCCCCGAAACTCTCCCGATGGCCGAAACTGCACTTCCTATATATAATTCTTCACCTCCGGACCATTCCGGAACTCCTCATGACGTCCGGGATCTCATCCGGGACTCCGAACAACTTTCGGGTTACTGCATACTCATATCTCTACAACCCTAGCATCATCGAACCTTAAGTGTGTAGACCCTACGGGTTCGGGAGACATGTAGACATGACCGAGACGACTCTCCGGTCAATAACCAACAGCGGGATCTGGATACCCATGTTGGCTCCCACATGCTCCTTGATGATCTCATCGGATGAACCACGATGTCGAGGATTCAAGCAACCCCGTATACAATTCCCTTTGTCAATCGGTACGTTACTTGCCCGAGATTCGATCGTCGGTATCCCAATACCTTGTTCAATCTCGTTACCGGCAAGTCACTTTACTCGTACCGTAATGCATGATCCCGTGACCAGACACTTGGTCACTTTGAGCTCATTTTGATGATGCATTACCGAGTGGGCCCAGAGATACCTCTCCGTCATATGGAGTGACAAATCCCAGTCTTGATCTGTGTCAACCCAACAGACACTTTCAGAGATACCCGTAGTATACCTTTATAGTCACCCAGTTACGTTGTGACGTTTGGTACACCCAAAGCACTCCTACGGTATCCCGGAGTTACACGATCTCATGGTATAAGGAAAAGATACTTGACATTGGAAAAACTCTAGCAAACGAACTATACGATCTTGTGCTATGTTTAGGATTGGGTCTTGTCCATCACATCATTCTCCTAATGATGTGATCTCATTATCAATGACATCCAATGTCCATAGTCAGGAAACCATGACTATCTGTTGATCAACGAGCTAGTCAACTAGAGGCTTACTAGGGACATGTTGGTGTCTATGCATTCACACATAACTCTAGCAAACGAACTATAACGATCTTGTGCTATGTTTAGGATTGGGTCTTGTCCATCACATCATTCTCCTAATGATGTGATCTCGTTATCAATGACATCCAATGTCCATAGTCAGGAAACCATGACTATCTGTGATCAACGAGCTAGTCAACTAGAGGCTTACTAGGGACATGTTGGTGTCTATGTATTCACACATGTATTACGATTTCCGGATAACACAATTATAGCATGAATATAAAGCAATTAATCATATGAACAAGGAAATATAATAATAATCCATTTTATTATTGCCTCTAGGGCATATTTCCAACACCACTTGCACTAGAGTCAATAATCTAGTTACATTGTGATGAATTGAACACCCATAGAGTTCTGGTGTTGATCATGTTTTGCCCTAGGGAGAGGTTTAGTCAACAGATCTGCGACATTCAGATCCGTATGTACTTTACAAATATCTATGTCTCCATCTTGAACATTTTCACGAATGGAGTTGAAGCGACGCTTGATGTGCCTGGTCTTCTTGTGAAACCTGGGCTCCTTGGCAAGTGCAATAGCTCCAGTGTTGTCACAGAAGAGTTTGATCGGCCCCGACGCATTGGGTATGACTCCTAGGTCGGTGATGAACTCCTTCACCCAAATTGCTTCATGCGCTGCCTCCGAGGCTGCCATATACTCCGCTTCACATGTAGATCCCGCCACGACGCTCTGCTTGCACCTGCACCAGCTTACTGCTCCACCATTCAACATATACACGTATCCGGTTTGTGACTTAGAATCATCCAGATCTGTGTCGAAGCTAGCGTCGACGTAACCCTTTACGACGAGCTCTTCGTCACCTCCATAAACGAGAAACATGTCCTTAGTCCTTTTCAGGTACTTCAGGATATTCTTGACCACTGTCCAGTGTTCCTTGCCAGGATTACTTTGGTACCTTCCTACCAAACTTACGGCAAGGTTTACATCAGGCCTGGTACACAGCATGGCATACATAATAGACCCTATGGCTGAGGCATAGGGGATGACACTCATCTCTTCTATATCTTCTGCCGTGGTCGGACATTGAGCTGAGCTCAATTTCACACCTTGCAACACAGGCAAGAACCCCTTCTTAGACTGATCCATATTGAACTTCTTCAATATCTTATCAAGGTATGTGCTTTGTGAAAGACCTATGAGGCGTCTTGATCTATCTCTATAGATCTTGATGCCTAATATATAAGCAGCTTCTCCAAGGTCCTTCATTGAAAAACTCTTATTCAAGTAGGCCTTAATGCTGTCCAAAAGTTCTATATCATTTCCCATCAAAAGTATGTCATCTACATATAATATGAGAAATGCTACAGAGCTCCCACTCACTTTCTTGTAAACGCAGGCTTCTCCATAAGTCTGCATAAACCCAAACGCTTTGATCATCTCATCAAAGCGAATGTTCCAACTCCGAGATGCTTGCACCAGCCCATAAATCGAGCGTTGGAGCTTGCACACCTTGTCAGCATTCTTAGGATCGACAAAACCTTCCGGCTGCATCATATACAATTCTTCCTTAAGGAAACCATTAAGGAATGCCATTTTGACGTCCATTTGCCATATCTCATAATCATAGAATGCGGCAATTGCTAACATGATTCGGACGGACTTCAGCTTCGCTACGGGTGAGAAAGTCTCATCGTAGTCAACCCCTTGAACTTGTCGATAACCCTTAGCGACAAGCCGAGCTTTATAGATGGTCACATTACCATCCGTGTCTGTCTTCTTCTTAAAGATCCATTTATTTTATATGGCTCGCCGCTTAACGGGCAAGTCAGTCAAAGTCCATACTTCGTTTTCATACATGGATCCTATCTCGGATTTCATGGCTTCCAGCCATTTGTCGGAATCCGGGCCCGCCATCGCTTCTTCATAGTTCGAAGGTTCACCGTTGTCTAACAACATGATTTCCAAGACAGGGTTGCCGTACCACTCTGGTGCGGAACGTGTCCTTGTGGACCTACGAAGTTCAGTAGCAACTTGATCTGAAGTTTCATGATCATCATCATTAACTTCCTCTCTAGTCGGTGCAGGCACCTCAGGAATATTTTCTTGAGTTGCGCCACTTTCCGGTTCAAGAGGTAATACTTCATCAAGTTCTACTTTCCTCCCATTTACTTCTTTCGAGAGAAACTCTTTCTCTAGGAAGGATCCATTCTTGGCAACAAAGATCCTGCCTTTGGATCTGAGGTAGAATGTATACGCAATAGTTTATTTAGGGTATCCTATGAAGACGCATTTTTCCGACTTGGTTTCGAGCTTTTCAGGTTGAAGTTTCTTGACATAAGCATCGCATCCCCAAACTTTTAGAAATGACAGCTTAGGTTTCTTCCCAAACCATAATTCATACGGTGTCGTCTCAACAGATTTCGACGGAGCCCTATTTAAAGTGAATGCGGCAGTCTCTAAAGCATAGCCCCAAAATGATAGCGGTAAATCGGTAAGAGACATCATAGATCGCACCATATCTAATAGAGTGCGATTACGACGTTCGGACACACCATTACGCTGAGGTGTTCCAGGCAGCGTGAGTTGTGAAACTATTCCACATTTTCTTAAGTGTGTGCCAAATTCGTGACTCAAATATTCTCCCCCACGATCTGATCGCAAGAACTTGATTTTCCTGTCACGTTGATTCTCAACCTCACTCTGAAATTCCTTGAACTTTTCAAAGGTCTCAGACTTGTGTTTCATTAAATAGACATACCCATATCTACTCAAGTCATCAGTGAGGGTGAGAACATAACGATAGCCACCGCGAGCCTCAACACTCATTGGACCGCACACATCAGTATGTATGATTTCCAATAAGTTTGTTGCTCGCTCCATTGTTCCTGAGAATGGAGTCTTGGTCATTTTACCCATGAGGCATGGTTCGCACGTGTCAAATGATTCGTAATCAAGAGACTCTAAAAGTCCATCTGCATGGAGCTTCTTCATGCGTTTGACACCTATGTGACCAAGGCGGCAGTGCCACAAGTATGTGGGATTATCATTATCAACCCTACATCTTTTGGTATTCACACTATGAATATGTGTAGCATTATGCTCGAGATTCATTAAGAATAAACCATTCACCATCGGAGCATGACCATAAAACATATCTCTCATATAAATGGAACAACCATTATTCTCGGATTTAAATGAGTAGCCATCTCGAATTAAATGAGATCCTGATACAATGTTCATGCTCAAAGCTGGCACTAAATAACAATTATTGAGGTTTAAAACTAATCCCGTAGGTAAATGTAGAGGTAGCGTGCCGACGGCGATCACATCGACCTTGGAACCATTCCCGACGCGCATCGTCACCTCGTCCTTCGCCAGTCTCCGCTTATTCCGTAGCTCCTGCTTTGAGTTACAAATGTGAGCGACTGCACCGGTATCAAATACCCAGGAGCTACTACGAGTACTGGTAAGGTACACATCAATTACATGTATATCACCTATACCTTTCGTGATGCCGGCCTTCTTGTCCGCTAAGTATTTGGGGCAGTTCCGCTTCCAGTGACCACTTCCCTTGCAATAAAAGCACTCAGTCTCGGGCTTGGGTCCATTCTTTGGCTTCTTCCTGGCAGCTTGCTTACCGGGCGCGGCAACTCCCTTGCCTTCCTTCTTGAAGTTCTTCTTACCCTTGCCTTTCTTGAACTTAGTGGTTTTATTCACCATCAACACTTGATGTTCCTTTTTGACTTCTACCTCTGCTGATTCCAGCATTGCAAATACTTCAGGAATGGTCTTTTCCATCCCCTGCATATTGAAGTTCATCACAAAGCTCTTGTAGCTCGGTGGAAGCGACTGAAGGATTCTGTCAATGACCGCGTCATCCGGGAGATTAACTCCCAGCTGAGTCAAGCGGTTATGTAACCCAGACATAGTGAGTATGTGCTCACTGACAGAACTGTTTTCCTCCATCTTACAGATGAAGAACTTGTCGGAGACTTCATATCTCTCGACCCGGGCATGAGCTTGAAAAACCATTTTCAGCTCTTCGAACATCTCATATGCTCCGTGTCTCTCAAAACGCTTTTGGAGCCCCGGTTCTAAGCTGTAAAGCATGCCGCACTGAACGAGGGAGTAACCATCAGCACGTGTCTGCCAAGCGTTCATAACGTCTTGTTCTGTAGGGAGAGCAGGTGCTTCACCTAGCGGTGCTTGTAGGACATAATCTTTCTTGGCAGCTATGAGGATGATCCTCAGGTTCCGGACCAAGTCCGTATAGTTTCTGCCATCGTCTTTCAGCTTGGTTTTCTCTAGGAACGCGTTGAAGTTGAGGACAACGTTGGCCATTTGATCTACAATACATGTTGTAAAGATTTTAGACTAAGTTCATGATAATTAAGTTCATCTAATCAAATTATTCAATGAACTCCCACTCAGATAGACATCCCTCCAGTCATCTAATTATAACATGATCCGAGTTAACTAGGCCGTGTCCGATCATCACGTGAGACGAACTAGTCAACATCGGTGAACATCTTCATGTTGATCGTATCTTCTATACGACTCATGCTCAACCTTTCGGTCTTCTGTGTTCCGAGGCCATGTCTGTACATGCTAGGCTCGTCAAGTCAACCTAAGTGTTTGCATGTGTAAATCTGTCTTACACCCGTTGTATGTGAACGTTGGAATCTATCACACCCGATCATCACGTGGTGCTTCGAAACAACGAACTGTCGCAACGGTGCACAGTTAGGGGGAACACTTTCTTGAAATTATTATGAGGGATCATCTTATTTACTACCGTCGTTCTAAGTAAACAAGATGCAAAAACATGATAAACATCACATGCAATCAAATAATAGTGACATGATATGGCCAGTATCATATAGCTTCCTTTGATCTCCATCTTGGGGCTCCATGATCATCTTGTCACCGGCATGACACCATGATCTCCATCATCATGTCTCCATGAAGTTGCTCGCCAACTATTACTTCTACTACTATGGCTAACACGTTTAGCAATAAAGTAAAGTAATTTACATGGCGTTTCTCAATGACACGCAGGTCATACAAAAAATAAAGACAACTCCTATGGCTCCTGCCGGTTGTCATACTCATCGACATGCAAGTCGTGATTCCTATTACAAGAACATGATCTCATACATCACATATATATCATTCATCACAACTTTGGCCATATCACATCACAAAACACTTGCTGCAAAAACAAGTTAGACATCCTCTAATTGTTGTTGCAAGTTTTTACGTGGCTACAATAGGGTTCTAGCAAGAACGTTTTCTTACCTACGCCAAAAACACAACGTGAATTGCCAATTTCTATTTACCCTTCATAAGGACCCTGTTCATCGAATCCAATCCGACTAAAGTGGGAGAGACAGACACCCGCTAGCCACCTTATGCAACTAGTGCATGTCAGTCGGTGGAACCGGTCTCACGTAAGCGTACATGTAAGGTTGGTCCGGGACGCTTCATCCCACGATGCCGCCGAATCAAGATAAGACTAGTAACGGCAAGCAAATTGGCAATATCGACGCCCACAACTACTTTGTCTTCTACTCGTGCATAGTAACTACGCATAGACCTAGCTCATGATGCCACTGTTGGGGAACGTTGCAGAAAACAAAAAATTTCCTACGGTTTCACCAAGATCTATCTATGAGTTCATCTAGCAACGAGTGATCGGAGTGCATCTACATACCCTTGTAGATCGCGAGCGGAAGCGTTCAAGAGAACGGGGATGATGGAGTCGTACTCGCCATGATCCAAATCACCGATGACCAAGTGCCGAACAGACGGCACCTCCGCGTTCAACACACGTACAGAGCGGATGACGTCTCCTCCTTCTTGATCCAGCAAGGGGGAAGGAGAGGTTGATGAAGATCCAGCAGCACGACGGCGTGGTGGTGGATGCAGCAGTGATCGCAGCAGGGCTTCACCGAGCTTCTGTGAGAAGGAGAGGTGTAGTAGGGGAGAGGGAGGCTCCAAGACTTCAGGGTGCGGCTGCCCTCCCTCCCCCCCCCTTTATATAGGCCCCCCTAGGGGGTGCGCCGGCCCTAGGAGATGGGATATCCTAGGGGGGGCGGCGGCCAAGGGGGTGGAGTGCCCCCCAAGGCAAGTGGAGGCACCCCCTCCCCTAGGGTTCCCAACCCTAGGCGCATGGGGGGACCAGGGGGGCACACCAGCCCACTATGGGATGGTTCCCTCCCCACTTCAGCCCATGGGGCCCTCCGGGATGGGTGGCCCCACCCGGTGGACCCCCGGGACCCTTTCGGTGGTCCCGGTACAATATCGTTGACCCCCGAAACTCTCCTGATGGCCGAAACTGCACTTTCTATATATAATTCTTCACCTCCGAACCATTCCGAAACTCCTCGTGACGTCCGGGATCTCATCCGGGACTCCGAACAACTTTCGGGTTACTGCATACTCATATCTCTACAACCCTAGCGTCACCGAACCTTAAGTGTGTAGACCGTACGGGTTCGGGAGACATGTAGACATGACCGAGACGACTCTCCGATCAATAACCAACAGCGGGATCTGGATACCCATGTTGGCTCCCACATGCTCCTCGATGATCTCATCGGATGAACCACGATGTCGAGGATTCAAGCAACCCCGTATACAATTCCCTTTGTCAATCGGTAGGTTACTTGCCCAAGATTCGATCGTCGGTATCCCAATACCTCGTTCAATCTCGTTACCGGCAAGTCACTTTACTTGTACCGTAATGCATGATCCCGTGACCAGACACTTGGTCACTTTGAGCTCATTATGATGATGCATTACCGAGTGGGCCCAGAGATACCTCTCCGTCATATGGAGTGACAAATCCCAGTCTTGATCCGTGTCAACCCAACAGACACTTTTGGAGATACCCGTAGTATACCTTTATAGTCACCCAGTTACGTTGTGACGTTTGGTACACCCAAAGCACTCCTACGGTATATGGGAGTTACACGATCTCATGGTCTAAGGAAAAGATACTTGACATTGGAAAAACTCTAGCAAACAAACTATACGATCTTATGCTATGTTTAGGAATTGGGTCTTGTCCATCACATCATTCTCCTAATGATGTGATCTCGTTATCAATGACATCCAATGTCCATAGTCAGGAAACCATGACTATCTGTTGATCAACGAGCTAGTCAACTAGAGGCTTACTAGGGACATGTTGGTGTCTATGTATTCACACATGTATTACGATTTCCGGATAACACAATTATAGCATGAATAAAGACAATTATCATGAACAAGGAAATATAATAATAATACTTTTATTATTGCCTCTAGGGCATATTTCCAACAATACATTCTAAGTGTGAATACATTAATGTGTAATTTGACTTCGGAGCGCCACGATAATTGTGCGCCGTGTCTGGCTCTAATACTTCCTATACGGTGGGTAACGCCAACACCAAAGGTTCTGTTTGAAGTGTTTCACTCATGGCGTTACATTTGCTATGTCTTCACATTTGGTTTGGCTTCAATTTCAACATGTCTTCATGGTTATCTTCACTATATTGATTATATATATACTAGTGTTCTGGCCTCTACAGCATTCACTTATAGCTATGTCTTCTTGTTGAATATTTTGAACTAAGTGAATGTGATCGGACCCTAACCTCTCTATGCTTTCTATCTCAAACTCTATCTCTCCAAATCATATGCATTCTTTTGAAACTGTCAAATGTCTTCTCTGCGTCCTTATCAGCAGAAGATACAGAGACAAACATTAAGTCTGTTTTCAATGCCCATTCCTTCACCTGAAACCCGGAGAAGTGGGAACGACCACCCGACAATCCAGGCATGCGTGGGACGTGGAACAACCCCCGATATGCTGCATGATGGCCACATGTTCCTCAGATGTGAATCGCCAGGGGCACCTGTGTAATAACACTGAGCCGCCCCTGTCCCTATAAATATACGCCTCACCACAGTCATTATCTCTTCTTCCACTCTCGCACGAACCCTAGCGCCACCGCTAGCTCTCGACGACGCCGGCGATGAAGCGCTTCGCTGCCGCAACCTCTCCGACGCCGTCTTCACGCCGACCGCGGACATCGTCCTCTCCGCCGTCACCGTAGGTGTCCTCCGTCACCAAGTTAGGGCACGGAAGATCGAACTGCTTGGCCTCATCTTCCACTTCGTCTAGCAGTTCTTAGTGTGGTAAATAAAACTTCCTTTTTACAGCACCATTGATCCTATGGATTTGTCACTTTCTACCACAAGCAGTTTCTGTTCACACAAGTTGGATCTCTTTCATACTGCATCTCATAATATGCCTAGTATATTCACTTGTACTTCACAAAGTAGTTAGATTCCTCACTTGTACTGATCCATGGATTCGTACAAATCTGGAACCAACTCCTTATCTATGAGTGAATGTCTTCGCACGATGAGGTCAATGTCTTCTAAACTGATTTATCTTCAAAATCTTCTGAGAATGCATATGACCTCTTCCCCTTCCCTCGCACCTTAATGCTGTCACTGGTACATGTCCGTGGGAGAATCCCTTGGTTCTCATAGTCTGCATTCATTTGCAGAATTCTTACAGCATCATATAAATTCTCCCAAAGCCAGCTCTTGTTTGTCCAGCAAGCGAAAGCCTTTGAAGCCTTTCAGTTTAAAGTTCATGGCTTCAGAGAAATCTCCAAGGAAGGGAGGCAGAAAGCATCGTGGGGGAACATCAAGAGATTTGCCTGATGACCTCTCAGAGCTTTACAAGACAGATCCTGAAGAGGATTATAATCAGCGCAAGACCCGAATCCAGTGAATTCAAAGATATTGGGCAGAACAGTGGTACAAATACAGATTCATGACCAAGGAATATGCTGAGAAGAGTGCTATCAAAAGTCCTTGGGGTGATATTCTCTTCCGAGGCCTTCCATCCAAGAACAAAGATGAAGCTATTGCTCAGGGTTTCTATCCGTGTATGGTCCGTGGACCTCAGCTGGAAGATGCCAACCCATCATCATTGCTATGGTGTCGTGACGATAATCTCTTCAAGAGCAACTTCCAGCATGCAAAGGCATCGGCCAAGGAAAACAAGAAGTCATTGGGACTAGACTTCAACCCTGGTCCTTCTGCTCCCCGGGCTGACGGCACACGCGATGCAGAACCCAATGTCATCGGTCCTTTCTACAGCCTTGAAGGTCTCATCACCCATATCGTGGTTCAAGGGACTGCCGTGAATGAGCCTGCAGATGACGCTGAATCAGATGAAGCGCCTGCAGCGCCGAAGCCAAAGAAACTGAAGCAGCCAAAAGCTTCAAAGCCTGCCTCTGCACCAAAAATCTCACGGGCGAAGCCACTGGCCACTGCACCTCCTGAAGACAGTGTGCAGTCTGAAGATTTGTCATGCATCTCCAAGCCCCAGAAGGTCAAGATGCCTCTGCCACACACCGGCCAAGAACTGACAGCTGCTGCTATTCTGCGCAACGATGCCATTGATTTGTCCAGTGATGAAGATCTTGCAGATGACGCTCTTGAGCAACTGATCAAGAGCAAAGAAGAAGCAGAAATCTTCAACAATTTGCCTCTCTTTGACGTGGCAATCATCCACGACTTCATTGATGAGTGGTTTGAAACGCCCAACCTCAGCTTCGAAGACCTGCAACTTCCCATTGGTCTCAGTGTCGCCTTCCATGGCACCATTGCTTCAGAGCTAGCACTAGCTAAACGCATCGTCGAACTGAAGCAGAAGATTGACTTTGAGAAAGCTCAGTTCAAGAAGCATATGGCCAAGCTCAGCGTACAAGAGGTCAATAACTTCAAGCTCATGCTGCACGAGCTTAAAGAAGCCTTTCTCAAGAAGCGTGAAGAAGCTCAAGGTTCTCGTGAGCGCATGAAGAGCCTGGCTGACAAGTGTGTGCAAGCCTACAATGAGGCTGAGAAGCACAAGGCCCTTGGGCGTCCTGGCATCGACCCCAGGATGGCTGCAAAGAAGAAGAAGAAGCCCGCTATGGCTGAACCCGATGCACCAAGGCAGGAAGCAGATCCCATTGTCTTCCCAACTAGCATGACTGGCTCGAAGCCAAAGGCCCGGTCAACCGCTTCAGAGCTGAAGAAGACGAGGAATGCTGAGGCTGAAGCCAGAAAGAGGAAACATCCTGAAGCCTTTGCTACTGCTCCCTCCAAGAAGAAGCGGAATACCAAGAAGGAACGGGCTGGTCCCACAGAGCCCTTGATTGTTGAACCCATCTCCATGGTTCGCCCTGACGCTGAACATCAAGGGTGTGGGCTGATCACCCACAAGCACAAGAGGAAGATGACTTTGAGGCCCAGCCAACTCCAACTCCACAGGCGTCGCTAGCGTTACGCAGGCTTCGCAAAGGACCAAGGCCTCCAGTCTTTGAGTCTGAAGCTAAAGCTGCTGAAGACATTCCGGCTGCATCAGCCGATGAAGAAGAAACCCCAAGCACTGCTACACCCCCATCTCACCAAGAAGCTGTTCTCGATGAGAACGTGACTGTGACCGACCCTCCAGCTCATCAAGTGGAGGTTGAGAATTTTGAGGCTGCCACCGACTCCACTGACGTTGTCATGACTGAAGCCAATGTGGAGCCTTCACCAACCCAAGCACCAGAAGTCAGCGAAGCCACTGATCCTACTGCTTCTATTCCTGCGCCTGCTGCTGGTCCTCAGTTCGACTATCATGTTGAGCACAGGCCTCAGGTACAGAAGCCAATCCCAAGATTGCCCAGGTTTCCAGGTCCTGCATCAGCACCTGGATCCTTCAATGTCAATGGCTTCAAAGCAGACAAAACTTTCTTCAATAGCTCCAGGAACCCTTACTCAAGGGAAAGAATATCATCTGATCAGTTCTGGAGCTATCCGCAATGAAGCTATTACTCCTGCATTCTGTACAATCAAGGTCGCATCTTCCCACATAAGTGTCTTGACATCGAAGCAATAGCTGGTCTGCCCTGTCTGGAAGAAGCTCTGTATTGCTTCAAAGAGGTTGGATTGCTGCCGTTTGTCACCGACCAAGAGCACTAGAATGAAGAGTTGCTGCTCCAATTCTATGCCACACTTCACATCCGCGGGTACAACAGAGATCCGAAGACTTGGGTCCTGGAGTGGATGACAGGAAACGTTCATCACGAAGCCAAAGCCTTTGATATCATTGAGCTCACTAGTCTACCCACTCCTGGCGATCTCTACGAACATGGCTGTCAGCTTCATAGTGAAGCTGTGGAGAGCATCTTTCAGAAGCCTGAACCTAACATGAGTCAGATGCTCAGTATGATGAAGCCATTGCCCCAAGATGCTACATATCCCAAGGAGTTCTTCATTGAAGACCTTGAGTATCTGCCAAGGACTATTTATCACATCATAAGGCGAACTCTCTGGCCCATAAAAGGACATTCTCCACATGCCAAGCTGGAAGGTGCAATGAAGACTTTGGTCTTCTATATTCTTCATGGCAAATGCGTCAATGCACATGACTTCTTCATCCTCCAACTTGCTTCATCTGGCTCTGATCTTTTTGGCTTGAAGTTCTACGCTCCATGGATAATGCGGCTGATTAAACTCCACTCCGCTATCTCATATCAGCCATCTGCTCGCAATCATCGGATCTTTCTGCCTGATGTGGATATGTCTGTTGAAGCCATTTATCCTGAGCCTGCCAAGGAACCTCTAAGTCTTCAGAATGCGGAGCATCAAAGTTTTTCTCAGAACATTGAAGGAGTTGAAGCAGTCACTCGTGTGTATCCGTTCGCTGGAACTACACGTGCACCACATCCTGCCCTTACTGAAGCCACCGATAGCACCATTGCCCAACGACCCAAGAAGCGCACTCGTGTTCTCAATGACCGAGAGCTTCTGGTGGCTCTTCATCAGAAACAGGATAGGCATCATGACTGGCTGAAGCACCAAATGCAAAGCCTCTTGGTGGATGTCAAGCGTATTCGCAATATTGCCACCAAGAATGCCTTTGTTGCACATGAAACCTCTCGACGCACATGGAAAGGGCTGACGCTTATGTGCTCTGAAGATGATCTTCAAGAGGATGGTTTCTCTGAACGCTTCAAGTTTGACTCCACACCTCCTTGGGGGCAGTGCTGCGATGAACTCCATCTCTTGAAGACTCTGAGTTCTCTTCCTCTGCTGCAACTGTGAATGGCAGAGTGATCGAGGATGAAGACGATGCTACTTCACCGCCACCTCCTTCAGCATGCTTCAACACTACTCCAAGTTCTTCTGCACCACCGAACACCACCGACGACCCTGCTGCTTCACCTACTCTTCATGGGAACAAGTAGATGCTCTATGTCTTCAAACCTTTTTGGTCCTTACTGACAAAAGGGGGAGAAGCGTATGAGTTTGATAGTCTTCAAGCGGGTCCACATGGGCGGTTGCTTTATATTTTGCCTCGTGTTTACAACTCTCGTTTTGATACATTTGGTTCCTTGAGTTATAACACCTAAACTCGATGGTCGTCTGCTACTTATTTGCTACTTCGTGATGCGACGATAAATTCCGCACTTAGATCATTTTGCAGACGTCCATTTTCCATTATGCATGTCATTATCTTCACATACCTTCTCATGCATAATGAATTGTCATCATAAGTTGAAGAGGATCTCCACGAGTACAACCTGTCATGTGCATTTGCACTCCAAAAGCAAATTACTTGTATGCACATCTTCAGGGGGAGCCCTTGCAACTAATGAAGACAATTCCTTTACAATTTCACATATTATATTCCCTATTGAAAACTTCAACTAGTTTGTCATCAATCACCAAAAAGGGGGAGATTGTAAGTGCATCTAGTGCCACCCCTAGTTGGTTTTGGAGTATTGATGACAAACCTAGTTGAGGGACTAATGTGTTTGTGAGAATTGCGGGATAACATAGGTAGAAGTCCCTCATTGATTCGGTTTTCCTACCAGAGATGACCCCTAAAAATGTATGAAGACATTGATGTCAAAGGTGGTATATGAAGATATTCACATTGAAGACTATGACAAGAGAAGACATCGCATGAAGCCTATGGAGCTCGAAGACTTAGATCTTTCGTAGTTCTTTTTCTTCTTTGTTGAGTCATAGGAACCACCGTACTGTTAAGTGGGGTCCAAGAGAACCAGTCAGAATGACTGAAGTGATGCTTAACCAAAACCTATGTCTTCGAGTGAAGACTATGAGAGCGAATCTTGTCCAGAGTCGGACAAGTCAGCTTTGCTTGTAGCCCAAGTAAAGTTGCCGTGTGAGTTTGAAATCTGACCGTTGGAACACGTGTCAGTTCCTTAGTGACCCAGGGTCATTTCGGACAAATCAGGTCAGGTTTCCAAGTGGCTATAAATAGCCCACCCCCCACAACCATAAACGGTTGGCTGCTCAGATTGAGAGTACGGCTTTGTCGTTTGAGAGCAACCCACCTCGAAGCCTTTGAGAGAGAATTACTTGCGAGGATAAAGCCCTAACCACCCAGAGCCAAAGAGTGTTAGGCATCACTTAAGTCTTCTTGTCTGTGTGATCTGAAGACTTATTACACTTGAGGACTGTGAATCCTCCAGCCGGTTAGGCGTCGCGTTCTGAGCATCCAAGAGACATTGTGGATCGCCGGTGAACGAAGTCTGTGAAGGTTTGGGAGTCTACCTTGAATACTTACCAGAGTGATTGGGCGAGGTCTGTGTGACCTTACTCAAGGGGAATACGTTGAGGACTGGGTGTCCTGAGCTGCGTGTTCAGGACTGGGTGTCCGGGACTGTGTGTCCTCAGGTTTAAATACCTAGCCACCCTAACCAGACGTACAGTTGTCACAGCAACTGGAACTAGTCCAACAAATCATTGTCTTCAATGAGTCACTGGTTTCATCCTTCCCTTCCCTTTACTTACTGTTGGTCCTTGTGAAGTCATTATACGATTACACTATCTTTTGTCTTCACTGAGTGACTGTGTGTTCTATTTGGCTTCATAATATCTTCCTACCTGATCCTTACTACCTAGCTGCTATTAGTCATTGTGCTTTCACTTCATTGAATACTTGACTATGGTTTGCCTAGTGTAGTCTACCTTCCGCTGCATGGTAATAGGTTTATTTCTATCGTCTGTCTTCGAAACTTCCACGTTTTGAAGACTTTCATAAAAATCGCCTATTCACCCCCCCTCTAGTCGATATAACACACTTTCAATCCATATCCTCATCTGCATGCTGATAGCCTGAGTCGTCATATGGCTGACTCATCATATCTAAGTCACCATCATAAGCGCCTGTATTGAGGAAACTCATTGGGTCCGCCTCCTCCATCTCATCATCCATTCTTTGTTCTACGGGGGCGATTACATCAGCCACTATTGGATCCCCTTCATCACGTCGTCTGCCGCTCTCACCCGGCACTACAGGCGCTGGTAATTGCATAGGCGGGGTGGTGGTCTCCATACATGCTTGTTGATGTGTGGTTATTGGTGTGCTCTCGGCCGGCTCCAGATGAAGAAGATTCTTCGGCCATAGCAGCACCCAACCCTTGCAGCTGCCAATCTGTAGCGGGATCTTGTCGTCCTCTCCCCCTAGCCGTAATGGAGGAGGCAATCCTCATGACCCAATTTCACACTTGACAAGGTAACCCTAAAGTAACCACCGGGCATCGGCTGGCTGTGGAACGTGAGTTCCAAGGGCTTCGTTATCACCCCCTTTCCCACGTCCACCTTCTCGCCTTTGATCAAGTAGAGTACGGTGCACGGGGTTTCGTCGGCCTGCAAACACATGTCTACGGCGTAAAACATCCAAAAAGCAACGAAAATGGAATATTCTAGATATATGTTGGTGCGACATGTAATTACCATGAGGGTGTCGAGCTCAGCCAAAGACGAAGGCCCGCCTAGCGCACTAGAGACTGAGGACGGGTTGCTATGAGCGGGTGCGGGTGCGGGTGCGAGAGCAAGCCCGGTTGTGTGAGCAGGTGATGATGTGGTGGTGTTGTTCATAGAGTTGCTCGCGACGAAACTCTTCATGGGGAAATCATGTACCGTCTTGTCTGGATTTTCCTTCATCCAGTTGATGATAGCCGGGATCAAGTTAGCAGCGAAATCATTTCTACAGGCATTTACAACTGCATCGACTGCTTGCTGTAGCAACTCATTTTTCTCCTCAACTGCCTTTTTCGCGTCCTCAATTGTTTTTTTCTCGAACGCAAGTTTCACCTTCTCATTGATGTCTGCCTGACTAAACTTCCTTTTCTGCTTCTTGGCCTCTGGGCCCTCATTGTAAAACACCTTCCACGTGGCATCGTCTCTGGCGCCGTGCACACGTCCATATTGCGGTCGCTGGCCCAAAGGGAGTCCCTTAAGTTTGTTCAAGGCCCGGTTGAGAGGGGTGTCCCACTTGGGTCTCATCGGTGAAGTAGGGCTTTCGGCTGCAAGCTGGTGTTTCTTCTCCTGCAGAAGGAACGTGAACCGTTTGTGAATGTGTAGTCGACTTGATCAGGAGCTAAATGTAAGGTGGTAAAAGAATAATTACCAGTATTCTAATCAATTGCCTCGTGATCTGTGATATGTCTCCATCATATCTATAATTTTTTATTGTTTCATGCCTATATTATACAACTTTCACATATTTTTGGCAACTTTTTATATGATTTATTGGACTAACCTATTGATCCAGTGCCCAGTGCCAGTTCCTGTTTTTTGCATTTTTTTTGTCTTGCAGAAAATCCATATCAAACGTAGTCCAAATGCAATAAAATTTTACGGACAATTATTTTGGAATATATGTGATTTTTGGGACTTGGAATCAATGCAAACGGAGGCCCACACAGCCCACAAGACACCGCAGCATGACTTAGGAGCCAGGCACGTGGTGGTGGATTGTGCTCACCTCGTACGTCAGTTGGGGCTCTACGTCGGGCACGAGGAAGCTTATATCCAGAAAAAAAATTGTGTTAAAATCTCAGCGCAATCGGAGTTACAGATCTCCCAGAATATAAGAAACAATTTTTGGCCAGATCTGGGGAACGCGAAACAGAAGAGAACAGAGAGGGAGATCCAATCTCGGAGTGGCTCCCGCCCCTCCACTGCCATGGAGTCCATGGACCAGAGGGGGAACCCTCCTCCCATCTAGGGGGAGGCCAAGGAAGAAGAAGGAGGAGGGTGGCTCTCTCCCCCTCTTTCCCGGTGGCGCCGGAGTGCCGATGGGGCAAGGATCGTGACGGCGATCTACATCAACAATCTCGCTACCGTCAGCACCAACTATCTCCCCCTCTATGCAGCGGTGTAACACCCCTTCTCCCTGCTGTAATCTCTACTTAAACATGGTGCTCAACTCCATATATTATTTCCCAATGATATTTGGTTATCCTATGATGTTTGAGTAGATCCATTTTGTCATGTGGGTTAGTCGCGATCTTGGTTGGTATGATTGTATATTTTATTTATGGTGTTGTCCTATGGTGCCCTCCGTCTCGCGCAAACATGAGGGGTCCTCACTGTAGGGTGTTGCAATATGTTCATGATTCACTTATGGTGGGTTGCGAGAGTGACAGAAGCTTAAACCCGAGTAGGTGGGTTATTGCGTATGGGATAAAGACGACTTGATACTTAATGCTATGGTTGGGTTTCACGAACTTAATGATCTTTAGTAGTTGCGGATCCAAGTAGAGAAAGTATGTTAGCTCATGCCTCTCCCTCATATAGAATTGCAAGAATGATTACCGGTACTTGTTATTGATTACCTAGGGACAAATGACTTTCTTGTTAACACAAGGTATCCACTTTTATTACCTTGCAATTTATTCGTAGTTTTATTCTCACAAAGTACTCATAGTTTTATTCTTGCTAAATAGTTTCATAATTGTTCTAGGTAAAGCAAACGCCAAGTGTGCGTAGAGTTGTATCGATGGTCGATAGAACTTGAGGGGATATTTGTTCTACCTTTAGCTCCTCGTTGGGTTCGACACTCTTATTTGTCAAAGAAGGCTACAAACGATCCCCTATACTTGTGGGTTATCAAGACCTTTTTCTGGCGCTGTTGCCAGGGAACAATAGCATGGGGTGAATATTCTTGTGTGTGCTTGTTTGCTTTATCACTAAGTAGTTTTTATTTCCTATTCTAAGTTGTTCTCTATCTTTAGTTATGCATATGGAACATGAAACACCAAAAAAAATTGTACTTGCTACTCATGGAGATGAGGAACCTCCTAAAACCCGTGTTGTTTGTTATGTGAAAGGTATTATGCACTACTTTGATAATCCTAAGAAAACCCCATTCAACTATATAATGGGAGTAACGTTGGATCAACGTGAATACTTTAGGGATTATTGCTTGACTCATAAAGGGAAATTTTTATGGGATCAAATTGGTATGCTCGGGGAGCTATGCTTGAGATATGATTATACTTGTTTCTCTAGGATGAACGCTCCACATCTTCCCTTTTCATGCAAATTTAATGATAATGAAACCTTGGCTTCTTATGCTAATGGTATATATGATTACTATGATGTGAAACGAATAGAAGAATTTGTTGCTTTTAAGGGTGCTTATGAAATTGAATCTTTATTTCTAAAGTATGAAGCTTTTGATGATGATGTTTATAGACCTAAAAATTTTGCCATCCTTAAATATTTCTATGATAATTATAAATATAATTCCGATATTGATGAATTTATTGAGAAAATCTCCGATGTCCGAGAAGAGACTAATACTTTGTAGGAGTCTATGGACGAAGGAATTGATGAAACTGTGAGCTCATTGGATGAAAAAGATGATGAGGAGAGCGAAGAACAAAAGGAGGAAGAGCAGATTAGCTACCCATGCCCACCTTCTAATGAGAGTAACTCTTCAACTCATACAATATTTAATTCCCCTTCATGCTTACCGAAGGATGAATGCTATGATAATTGTTATGATCCCATTGATTCATTGAAATATCCCTTTTTGATGAACTTGATGCTCGCTATGCTTGTGGCCAAGATGCCAATATGAATTATGCTTATGGAGATGAACTTGCTATATTTCCTTATATTAAGAATGAAATTGTAGTTATTGCACCCACACATGATAGTCCTATTATCTTTTTGCATTCTCCCAACTACACTATATCGGAGAAGTTTGCTCTTATTAAGGATTACATTGATGGGCTGCCTTTTACCGTTGCACGTGATGATTTTGATGAATATAATATGCATGTGCTTGCTGCTCCTACTTGAAATTATTATGATAGAGGAAGTATATCTCCACCTCTATGTTTCCAACACGATAAAATTGCAAGAAACTGCTTATGCTATGTATTGGCCTTTACTTGATGTGCATGAATTGTTCTTGTATGACATGCTGATGCATAGGAAGAGAGTTAGACTTCATCATTTCATGATATATGTTTCTTTGTGCTCACTACTAATACCAAATCATTGTTAATTAAAGTTGGCTTTGATATACCTTGGGATCTGGGTGGATTCATTACTTGAGCACTTTATGCCTAGCTCAATGGCTTTAAAGAAAGCGCTGCCAGGGAGACAACCCAGAAGTTTTAGAGCGTCATTTATTTCTGTTGAGTGCTTTTATAAAGTTTAAAAACAAAAAAAATATAGAGGGGAACTTAAAACTTCACAAAAAGATAAATGAAAGTGAGATAGACGAGCACCGAGGAAGCGGGAACATGCCCTGAACTTTGTTCATGCCCATGGAAACTTTTTGAATATTGAATTTCATAAACTTTTCAACAAAAATAATTATCCCCTTTTACAATTCCATTGTATTATAAAAATAATGTGCCAAGATTTGCCTTTAGGATGAGTAGATTGCTTGCTGGTATGTGCGGTGCAAAAACAGAAACTTTGGCTGTAGTGCATGATTTTACATTTTTAACTGGAATGTCTAAAGGTTCTGAAACTTTTTGCATAGTCTTACTAAACAATTTTTTTTATTTTTTCCTAATTTTTCAGAATTTTTGGAGTAACATAAGTATGGTGAATGTTCATATTCGTACAGACTGTCATGTTTAAGACGGATTCTGTTTTTGATGCATTGTTTTGCTTGTTTTGATGAAACTATCGATTTTTATCGGTGGTATAAGCCATGGAAAAGTTATATTCCAGTAGCTATAGTGCAAAAACAAAATATGAACTGTTTTTCAACAGTACTTAGAGTAGTGATTTGCTTTATTATACTAACGGATCTTACCGAGCTTTTTGTTGAGTTTTGTGTGGATGAAGTGATCAAAGATCGAGGAGGTCTCGATATGAGGAGAAGGAGGAGAGGCAAGAGCTCAAGCTTGGGGATGCCCAAGGCACTCCAAGTAAATATTTAAGGAGACTCAAGTGTCTAAGCTTGGGGATGCCCCGGGAGGCATCCCGTATTTCTTCAACAAGTATTGGTATGTTTTCGTCTTCGTTTCGTTCATGTGATATGTGTAAATCTTGGAGCATCTTTTGTGTTTATTTTTCATTTTTCTTTCATGCACCATGCTGGTATGAGATAGTCCATGGTTTATTTATTGAATGCTCATTGCACTTCACTTATATCTTTTGAGCATGGCTTTATAGAATGCTTCATTGCTTCACTTATATCATTTGAAGTTTGGATTGCCTATTTCTCTTTACATAGAAAACTGTTATTTGAAGAATGCTCCTTTGCTTCACTTATATTTATTAGAGCATGGTCTTTTCTAGAAAGAATTAAACTCTCATGCTTCACTTATATCTATTTAGAGAGTCCAAAGGAATTGGTCAATTGCATGGTTAGTCATAAAATCCTACATAAAACTTATGGATCACTAAATATGATGTGTTTGATTCCTTGCAATAGTTTTGCGATATAGAGATGATAATATGTGGGAGGTACTAGTAAATGGTTGTGGTTAGTAGGAATATTGGTGTTAAGGTTTGTGATTCCCAAAGCATGCACATATATTCTCTCATTATGCTATGAAGTTGGAGCATGATTTATTATTGATTGTCTTCCTTATGAGTGGCGGCCGGGGATGAGCGACGGTCTTTTCCTACCAATCTATCCCCCTAGGGGCATGCATAGTAGTACTTTGTTTCGAGGGCTAATAAACTTTTGCAATAAGTATATGAGTTCTTTATGACTAATGTGAGTCCATGGATTATACACACTCTTACCTTTCCGCAATTTGCTAGCCTCTACAATACCATGCATTGCCCTTTCTCACCCCGAGAGTCGGTGCAAACTTCGTAGGTGCATCCAAACCCCGTGATATGATACGGTCTATCACACATAAGCCTTACTATATCTTCCTCAAAACAGCCACCATACCTACCTATTATGGCTTTTCCATGGCCATTCCGAGATATATTGCCATGCAACTTCCACCGCTTCCGTTTGATGACTTGAGCATTCATTGTCATATTGCTTTGCATGATCATATAGTTGACATAGTAGTAGTGGCTCATCCACCATTCATCATTTTTCATACATGTTATGCTAGATCATTGCACATCCTGGTACATTGCGAGAGGCATTCATATAGAGTCATACTTTGTCATAGGTATCGAGTTGTAATTTTTATTCCTTTTGAGTTATAAGTAAATAGAAGTGTGATGATCATCAATTTTCATTTTTAGAGCAGTGCCCCAGTGAGGAAAGGATGATGGAGACTATGATTCCCCCACAAGTCAGGATGAGACTCCGGAGAATGAGAAAAAAAAGAAAAAAGAAACAAAGAGAGAAGGGGCATTGTTAGTATCCTTTACCACACTTGTGCTTCAAAGTAGCACCATGTTTTTCATATGGAGAGTCTCCTAAGTTGTCACTTTCATATACTAGTGGGAATTTTTCATTATAGGATTAGATGCACACCCACTTAGTTTTCATATTGAGCTTTCATACACTTATAGCTCTTAGTGCATTCGTTGCTTGGCAATCCCTACTCCTCGCATTGATATCGATTGATGGGCATCTCCATAGCCCGTTGGTTAGCCGTGTTGATGTGAGACTTTCTTACTTTTTGTCTTATCTATATTTACCCCTATCATCATACTCTATTCCACCCGTAGTGCTATATTCGTGGCTTGCGCTCATGTATTGCGTGAGAGTTGAAAAAGTTGAAGCGCGTTACAAAGTATGAACCAATTGCTTGGCTTGTCATCGGGGTTGTGCATGATAAATACTTCGTGTTAAGAAGACAGAGCATGACAAGAATATATGATTTATTTAGCGTTGATATTTTGAAAGACATGATTGTTTGTTGGGATTCCTGAGTATTGATGTCTTTATGTCAAATTATAGACTATTGCTTTGAATCACTTATGTCTTCATATTCATGCCATGATTAGATATATGATCAAGTTTATGCTAGGTAGCATTCCACATCAAAAATTATCTTTTTTATCATTTACCTACTCCAAGACAAGCACAAATTAAGCTTGGGGATACTGATACGTCTCCGTCGTATCTACAATTTGTGATTGTTTCATGCCAATATTATACAACTTTCACATATTTATGGCAACCTTTTATATGATTTATTGGACTAACCTATTGATCCAGTGCCTAGTGTTAGTTCCTATTTTTTTGCATGTTTTTTGTATTGCGGAAAATCCATATCAAACGAAGTCCAAATGAAATATAATTTTGTAGAGAACTATTTTGGAATATATGTGATTTTTGGGACTTGGAATCAACGCAAACGGAGGCCCACACAGCCCACAAGACACCACGGCGTGACCCAGGAGCCAGGCGCGTGGTGGTGGGTTGTGCTCACCTCGTACGTCAATTGGGGCTCTACTTCGGGCGCAAGGAAGCTTATATCCAGAAAAAATCATGTTAAAATATCCGCGCAATCGGAGTTACGGATCTCCTGGAATATAAGAAACGGTTTTCGGCTAGATCTGGGGAACGCGAAACAGAAGAGAACAGAGAGGGAGATCCAATATCGGAGGGGCTCTCGCCCCTCCACCGCCATGGAGGGCATGGACCAGAGGGGGAACTCTCCTCCCATCTAGGGGGGAGGCCAAGGAAGAAGGAGGAGGGGGCTTTCCCCCCTCTTTCCCAGTGGCGCCGGAGTGCCGCCAGGGCAAGGATCATGACGACGATCTACATCAACAATCTCGCTACCGTCAACACCAACTATCTCCCCCTCTATGCAGCAGTCTAACACCCCTTCTCCCCATTGTAATCTCTACTTAAACATGGTGCTCAACTCCATATATTATTTCCCAATGATATTTGGCTATCCTATGATGTTTGAGTAGATCTGTTTTGTCTTGTGTGTTAATCGTGATCTTGGTTGGTATGATTGTATATTTTATTTATGGTGTTGTCCTACGGTTCCCTCCGTCTCACGCAAATGTGAGGGTCCTCGCTGTAGGGTGTTGCAATATGTTCATGATTCGCTTATGGTGGGTTGCGAGAGTGAGAGAAGCTTAAACCCGAGTAGATGGCTTGTTGCGTATGGGATAAAGAGGACTTGATACTTAATGCTATGGTTGGGTTTCATGACCTTAATGATCTTTAGTAGTTGAGGATGCTTGCTAGGGGTCCAATCATAAGTGCATATGATCCAAGTAGAGAAAGTATGTTAGCGCATGCCTCTCCCTCATATAGAATTGCAAGAATGATTACCGGTACTTGTTATCGATTACCTAGGGACAAATGACTTTCTTGTTAACACAAGCTATCCATTTTTATTACCTTCAATTTATTCATAGTTTTATTATTGAAAAGTACTCATAGTTTTATTCCTTCTAAATAGTTTCATACTTGTTCTAGGTAAAGCAAACGTCAAGTGTGCGTAGAGTTGTATCGGTGGTCGATAGAACTTGAGGGGATATTTTTTCTACCTTTAGATCCTCGTTGGGTTTAACACTCTTATTTATCGAAGATGGCTACAAATGATCCCCTATACTTGTGGGTTATCAATCTGGTCTGTGTAAAAAAAACTTCTTTTCCTTGTCCCACTTGTAGCGGGCCCTGATGAAGTTATGCTCCAAGGGGTTCGTGAACTTCGCGAAGGGGTCTGGGAGACCCGCGACTTCATGTTCCCCGTCCTCCTTATCCCATATGGGCCTTTTGCCAAGGTAGCCACGACTTCCGAGGCGATGCTTCCCTATGTTCCTTTGCTGAAGGCTCTTGAATTTTTCATCCTTAGCCTTGGCTCCTCGGTAGCGCAAGTGTCCTTGAACTTTTTGAACTCTTCTTTCGTAAGTGTTGGATTTTTCCTCCAGAATCTTGGACAGGGGTTCCTCAGCCTCAATAGCTCATTTCACCCTCCCTTTCCAGGAGGCCAAATCATTGTTGAACATGCCCATGGCGTGATTGTTAATATTTTTCATCTTCGGATCATCCCACGGTTGTTCTATGCTATCATCCTGGTCGGGGAACTTCAATCTCTTGTGCAACTTCATCAAGAGCAACTGCCTCAAATGTTCTTTACTCCTTATGTCATCAACGTTGATGCTCGCGCATTCCCGTAGGATGCATCCTACTTGGTTCCCATAGCACTTGCGAAGTTCTTCCGGCTCTAATGGCTCAAACTTGCCAGGGTCCATCTTTGTGATCACCAGTCGTCCAATCCCAAGTTTGTTAGGTTTTCGTATCCTCTGCTACTTATGCTTCTTCTTTTCGGTAGCGGCATCGGCGCCAGTACCTTCCCTGCGGGTATCTTCCCCGTTGGTACCTTCCCCGTCGGTCTCGGCACCGCCATCGGTGCAGGCGCCGTCGGTGTTGATGTTGGCGTCAATACCATCATCGAGGCTGACCTACAAACCTTGACTCTGCTTAGCAGACAAAAAGTCAAGGTACTGTTGTTCACCCTCATAATCCATCTTGTCTGCATCTTGGTCAGAAGGCCTGGTTTCTTCGTTGTTCGACATGTCCTATGATTAAGTCTCCTTGTTTAATTCTAAAACTATAATAAAATGAGAAATGACATAAAAAGTCTATGGTTTGCCGGAATGTTGTTTCATTCCCGTCGCAGCAAATCCGGACACTCGATATGCCTACTTTCTAGCACAGGTCATGCCAAAATTCACGCGAAATTTCGGCATGACCTTTGCTAAAAAGTGGACATATCGAGCGCCTGAAATTCACTGGAACGGAAATGAATCAACATTCCGGCGAAACATAGGCCACTCGGATCATTTACCCTACACATAACCATCATTTTCCAAATATCACATGTCCAAATTACAAACATCACATGTCCAAATCACATGTTGACATATCAGATGTCCACTTCAAATTTTCATATAACAGCAAGAAAAATATAGAACTTGATGAATTTGAATATTTAAATAGAAAAAATTGCTTTAACTAAAGAAATTAAACACATAAAATACCTAGAACCCATACTAATTCTGTTTTTTTAACTAGGGTTCATACCAACTAATTAACTAGGGTTCATACTAAATTCATCACCGCAAAACAAATAACTAAACTAACCTACTGCCCTCTTGCAAAGTATTCACCTAAGTAAATTAACCTAAGAACCTAATTGACCTACTTCCCTCACTAAAAATATAACCTAATTAACCTAATGCCCTGACTAAAAACATAACCTAAGAACCCTAGAACCCTAATGGCAGAGAGAGAGGAGTGGTGGGGGTTACAGAGGGTGTAGGGGCGTTGATGGCGAGGAGATAGGGGTGTCGACGGCGAGGAGGCAGGCCCAACGGCGGCGGCGAGGCAGGCGCGACGACGGCTGAGGTAGGGAGGGGAGGAGGTTGGATCGGCGTCGAGGTCAGGGTCGGGCAGACGAGGGAGGGGGCGCAACGGCGAGGGAGGAGGCACGTGGCGTTGATGTCGGGGCCGCGCGACGGCGAGGGAGGGGGCGTGCAACGTCGGCGCTTGGGCTCCGGAGGCGACGAGGTGGGAGAAGATAGAGTGGGGATTTGGGGGAAGAAGCAGAGGCGGGAAACTGGCGGGGGGTTAAGTCAATATAGCAGCAGCGCGTCTCAACAAAACGCGCTATAGCTAATTTAGCTATAGCGTGTTTCTCCAAGAAGTGCTACTGATATCAACAGTATCTATGGCGCGTTTCTCCAAGAAGCGCTACTGCTATCTAACATAGCTATAGCACTTTTTTCAGAAAAGCACTACTGCTATAACCAGAACCTATAAAAGTTTTCCTATTTTGTTTCTTCTATTTTCTTTTCCTTTATTTCCTCTTCCTTTTCTTTTCTTCTATTTCTTTTCTTTTCCTTTTTTCCGAGAGCAGGAAGGTGATACAATGTATATAACTAAGGCGATATATATTGCATCATTTGATGGTTAAGTATGTATACAAAATAGGAACATATATATTACATCATTTGACCCATGCATAACGGTTAAGTCTTTACACAAAATAGGAACATATATATTACATCATTTGACTGATAACGGTTCCTCAGCGTCGACGTTTTCATTTTTGAGTGAGCTTCTTCCCCTTCTTGTTCGTTGAAGAATAATTGAGCCCCTCATTGTGACTTTTCCTTTTCCATGTAGTATGATCTTTCTTAGGTATTGTAGTATTGATTCTTGTTTTGACGTATACTTCATCGTCATCGTCATCTTCCCTCATTGGGTTGCCGTACTGGTCGTAGTCTTCCTCGTTGGCGACTCCATCCATTCCAATGATGTTCCTTTTGCCTCTCCTCACGACAACACGGCTGGGATTGCATGGGTCGGTTACGAAGAAGCATTGTGTCACGTGCTTAGCGTGTACCCATGGCTCGTTTTTTGTGATAGCGTTCACGGTAGCTGATACGTCTCCGTCGTATCTACTTTTCCAAACACTTTTGCCCTTGTTTTGGACTCTAACTTGCATGATTTGAATGGAACTAACCCGGACTGACGCTGTTTTCAACAAAATTACCATGGTGTTATTTATGTGCAGAAACAAACGTTCTCAGAATGACCTGAAACTTCACGGAGCAACTTTTTGGAAAATATAAAAAATACCTGCAAAAGATGAAGGCCAGGGGGCCCACCACCTATCCACGAGGGTGGGGGCCGCGCCTGCCCCCCTACCTCGTGGGCCCCCTGGAACTCCTCTGACTTCAACTCCAACTCTATATATTGTGTTTCGGGGAGAGAAAAATCAGAGAGAAGAATTCATCGCGTTTTACATTACGGAGCCGCCGCCAAGCCCTAAAACCTCTCGGGAGGGCTGATCTGGAGTCCGTTCGGGGCTCCGGAGAGGGGAATCTGTCGCCATAGTCATCATCAACCATCCTCCATCACCAATTTCATGATGCTCACCGCCGTGCGTGAGTAATTCCATCGTAGGCTTGCTGGACGGTGATGGGTTGGATGGGATCTATCATGTAATCGAGTTAGTTTTGTTAGGGTGTGATCCCTAGTATCCACTATGTTCTGAGATTGATGTTGCTATGACTTCGCTATGCTTAATGCTTGTCACTAGGGCCCGAGTGCCATGATTTCAGATCTAAACCTATTATGTTTTCATCAATATATGAGAGTTCTTGATCCTATCTTGCAAGTCTTTAGTCACCTATTATGTGTTATGATCCGTTAACCCTGAAGTGACAATAATCGGGATACTTACCGGTGATGACCATAGTTTGAGGAGTTCATGTATTCACTATGTGTTAATGCTTTGTTCCGGTACTCTATTAAAAGGAGGCCTTAATATCCCTTAGTTTCCATAAGGACCCCACTGCCACGGGAGGGTAGGACAAAAGATGTCATGCAAGTTCTTTTCCATAAGCATGTATGACTATATTTGGAATACATGCCTACATTACATTGATGAACTGGAGCTAGTTCTGTGTCACCCTAGGTTATGACTGTTACATGATGAACCGCATCCGGCATAATTCTCCATCACAGATCCATTGCCTACGAGCTTTCCACATATTGTTCTTCGCTTATTTACTTTCCCGTTGCTATTGCTATCATCACTACAAAATACCAAAAACATTACTTTTACTGCTGTTACCTTTTGCTACCACTACTATCATATTACTTTGCTACTAAATACTTTGCTGCAGATATTAAGTTTCCAGGTGTGGTTGAATTGATAACTCAGCTGCTAATACTTGAGAGTATTCTTTGGCTTCCCTTGTGTCGAATCAATAAATTTGGGTTGAATACTTTACCCTCGAAAACTGTTGCGATCCCCTATACTTGTGGGTTATCAAGACTATTTTTTAGCACCGTTGCCGGGGAGCATAGCTCTATTCCTTGAGTCACTTGGGATTTATATCTGCTTATCATTATGAAGAACTTGGAAGATCCGAGAACTAAGATTTATCCCTCAACTACGAGGGGAGGTAAGGAACTGCCATCTATCTCCGCACTTGATTCACCTTTTGTTTTGAGTAAGCTTGCGACTCCTAAACCTGCTTCTGCTATTCGTTCTGATATGTCGCATGTTATTGATGATGCCACTTCTGCTGTACATGATACTTATGATGAAACTACTTCTATGCTTGATACCACTATGCCACTTGGTGAATTTCTTGATGAACAACTTTCTAGGGCTAGAGAGATTGAAAATATTGAATCTGATAATATTGATGAAATTGATGATGAAGACTTGCCTGTTATTCCTGAGGGTTATGTTTTTGATAAAGATGCTTCTTTAGCTATTTTAGCTTGCAAAGATAGATACGAACTCAAGAGGTTATTAGCTAAATGGGATAAGCGATCTCTAAATGCTAGGATGAAACCTGACCCTGCTTTTGCTACTTCACCTACCTGTGTTACTGATAAGGATTATGAGTTCTCTGTGTAATCCTGATATAATTACTTTGGTTGAATCTGATCCTTTTCATGGCTATGAATCTGAAACTGTTGTGGCACATCTTACTAAATTAAATTATATAGCCACCCTGTTCACTACTGATGAGAGAACTTGTTACTTTTATATCCTTAAAATACTTCCATTCTCATTAAAGGGTGATGCTAATATATGGTTTAATTCTCTTGATCCTGGTTGTGTGCGTAGTCCCCAGGATATGATTTATTACTTCTCTGCTAAATATTTCCCTGCTCATAAGAAACAAGCTGCTTTAAGGGATATATATAATTTTGTGCAAATTGAAGAAGAGAGTTTCCCACAAGCTTGGGGGAGGCTTCTCCAATTACTTAATGCTTTGCCTGATCATCCTCTTAAGAAAAATGAAATACTTGATATCTTTTATAATGGACTAACCGATGCCTCCAGAGATTACCTGGATAGTTGTGCTGGTTCTGTTTTCAGGGAAAGAACACCAGATGAAGCTGAAATTCTATTGAATAATATGTTGACAAATGAAACTAATTGGACACCTCCAGAGCCAATTCCTGAGCCTATTCCTAAACCAACTCCGAAGAAGAGGGGTATTCTATTTCTCAGTCCTGAAGATATGCAAGAGGCAAAGAAATCTATGAAAGAAAAGGGTACTAAAGCTGAAGATGTTAAGCATTTACCTCCTATTGAAGAAATACACGGTCTTAATTTACCGCCTGTTGAAGAAACATATGATCTTAATCCATTACCTATTGAAGAAACTCATGGTCTTGATAACCTGACACAGGTAGTAAAGGTAAATTCTCTCTATAGATATGATAAAGCTGAAATCCCGTTTACTAAATTTGCTAGCCCATGCTTAGATGAGTTTGATAAATTTATGGCTAAGCAAGAAGACTTTAATGCTTATTTTGGTAGACAATTGAAATACAATTCAAATATGCTTGAACATTTGGGTGATTATATGGCTAATGTCAAAGGTGAACTTAAACTTATTAGTAAACATGCTTCTATGGTTACCACTCAAGTAGAACAAGTACTTAAAGCTCAAAATGATTTGCTCAATGAATTAAATAGTAAATATAATGATAATGATGTTAGAGTTATGACTAGAGGTGGTAGAATGACTCAGGAACCTTTGTATCCTGAAGGCCACCCTACGAGAATTGAGCAAGATTCTCAGAGAAATAATATAGATGCACCTAGTCCTTCTAAAAGGAAGAAAAAGAAAAATGATAGGACTTTCCATGCTTCTAGTGAACCTGTTATTGAACCACGTGAGAATCCAAATCATATCTCTATTTCTTATGCTGAAACACAATCTGGTAATGAACCTGAAACTAGTGATAATGTTAATAATAATATTCATGATGATGCTCAACCTAGTAATGATAATGATATAGAAATTGAACCTGCTGTTGATCTTGATAACCCACAATCAAAGAATCAACGTTATGATAAGAAAGACTTTGTTGCTAGGAAACATGGTAAAGAAAGAGAGCCTTGGGTTTAGAAACCCATGCCTTTTCCTCCCAAACCATCCAAGAAAAAGGATGATGAGGATTTTGAGCGCTTTGCTAAAATGATTAGACCTATCTTTTTGCGTATGCGATTAACTGATATGCTCAAAATGAATCCTTATGCTAAGTATATGAATGAAATTGTTACAAATAAAAGAAAGATACCGGAAGCTGAAATTTCGACCATGCTTGCCAATTATACTTTTAAGGGTGGAATACCAAAGAAACTTGGAGATCCAGGAGTACCCACTATACCATGATCCATTAAAAGAAACTATGTTAAAACTGCTTTATGTGATCTTGGAGCCGGTGTTAGTGTTATGCCTCTCTCTTTATATCGTAGACTTGATTTGAATAAGTTGACACCTACTGAAATATATTTGCAAATGGCTGATAAATCAACTGCTATACCTGTCGGTATTTGTGAGGATGTGCCTGTTGTAGTTGCAAACGTTACTATTTTAATGGACTTTGTTATTCTTGATATACCCGAGGACGATAGTATGTCTATTATTCTTGGAAGACCCTTTTTGAATACTGCAGGGGCTGTTATTGATTGCACTAAAGGCAATGTCACTTTTCATGTTAATGGTAATGAGCATACGGTACACTTTCCGAGGAAACAACCTCAAGTTCATAGTATCAACTCTACTGGAAAAATTCCATCGATTATATTTGGAGGTTTTGAATTTCCTCTTCCAACTGTCAAGAAGAAATATGATATTCTTATTATTGGGGATGTGCATATCCCTGTTGAGGTAACATAGTGTTATTCGAAATTTCTACGGTTCCATGTTATTCGGAATGAGTTCGTTAACAAGACTTGATCAACCTTGTTAGTGGATTCCTTTTGATGATCATGAGATGGATGAAACTAGAAGGCACAACCTTCTGTACCCTCCTTTTACTTTCTGTTATTTATATTAAATAAAATAAAAATAGTGTTTTTTTTGTCTGTTATCTGATTATCCGTGCAATATAAAAATACCCCGAAAATAAAAGTTCTCCGAATGACCTGAAATTTAAATATGATTTTTTCTAGAATATTTGAGAATATTTGGCACTGAGAACACAGCAGGGGGGTCAACCACCTGCCCACGAGGGTGGAGGGCGCGCCCTACCCCCCTGGGCGCGCCCCCTGCCTCGTGGGCCCACGGTGGCCCTCCTCCACTTATCCTTTCACCCACACACTCATTCTTCCTCCCCCAAACACGAATAACCAGCTCAAACCCGAGTCCAAGCTTATTTTGCTGCCATTTTCAATCTCCTTGCTCAAAGCACCTCTCACAAAACTGCTTGGGAGATTGTTCCTTGATATGTGACTCCTCCATTGGTCCAATTAGTTTTTGTTCTAGTGCTTTATTCATTGCAAATTTTTGTTGCTTAGGTGACCCTGTTCTTGTGCTTGCATGTCAAATTTATATGGTCAAAAGTAGTTTTGATGCATGATATAGGCCCTAGGCAGCTATCAATATTATTGAGTTTGGTTTACTTTTATTTTGAAGTTACTAAAAATTTCAGAATTTTTCAGAAAATGATGAAGAGACTTTTGCGGGGCTCATCGAGCCGAAGCTCGAAGGAAAAGGCACTGAAGCCTAAGTATAATCTGCCTCGCACCGCGGAGGTTCGATCGTCTGAATGGCCTTCCGATGATTTCTTGAGAGCAGCCGGGATTTATGAAGATTTTCATGAATTGGCTAAGAATGCAGGCCTCACCGCTTTCCTCCATGACCAACGCGATCAGTATCTCTTACTCACAAATATCTTTGTGCAAAACTTTCATTTCCATTCTAGGAGCTCACCACCTACGGTGGAGTTTCATTTATATGATGAGCATAAGGAGATGCCACTTTATGATTTTTGTCGAGTTTCTTTAGTCCCTTTCGAGGGCAAGACAGAGGAACCACATCGCGAGGATGTGGATGGGTATATTGATACTATCACTATAGGGGAAACAAGGAAGGTTTCCGATGCACGAATCACTAGCATACATTTTTCCCATTTTACGCTATTTTGCATTATTTGCTAGTCGTTGTTAAATTGGTCGTGGAAACTGTGGAAACCTTAGTGTCCCTGATATTATTATTTTGCTCCATGGTTTATACGGTGATAACTCTGTTAGTATGGGCGGCATTATTGCCAAACGGTTAAGTCTGAACCGTACCAAGGGCCCCATCTTTGGAGGCATTTATGCTTCATGCCTAGCTGCACATTTTAACATACCTATTAGGCATTACGAGAAGGAAGAAAAGGTATTGCCTCGTGTTTATTTAGATTATAAAAGTATGGTGGCACATGATTTTATTGTTAAGAATAGGGAAGGAGAGCTTAAATACAAATTGTTCTTTGATAAACATCATCCTGAGACTATTACCCTGCCTGCCCCTTCTTTGTTTGATTTATCTGCAGGCCAGTACCTTGTTCCGTTAGAGGCTATTCACGCCTACCGGAACCCTGCACCAGCCATGGAGCCAGAGTCGGAACCACAAGTTGATCCTTCACGACAGTCTAATTACCAGTGGGATCCGGAGATGATTGCCAGCCAGTGGCAATCGAAGTCTTCTTCTTATTCTCAGTACGACCCCAACTATTACTATGGATATCCTCCAGGCCAGCCATGGCCATAGACCAACTTAGGCCAAAAGCCTAAGCTTAGGGGAGTACATATTTCCCACCGACATTACATTTATGTTCACACACTCATTGCTAGATGTCGGTGCTCATACTTTTTCATTGTATCATCCATGCTAGTTTACTTTCCTTTTTATGCTTTCTTCTTGTGTGTTTAATAAACCTTAAGAAAAAAATTAGTTGTAGCTTTTAGTTAGTTTACTTTCCATGCCTGTAGTAGTAATTAAAAAGGAAACCCAAAAATATTTCCTGATCTTCTTTTGCTTGTTGGGAGCTCTCCCGTGTAAATAGTTTTATTTATTTTCTTTTCTTTGGGGGTCGGTAGGAGAATACCTTAATTAAATTGTTGAAGTGGCTATTATATGCATTATTGTTGATCTGACAAAAGAGCCCATATTGCCTTGTCTTCTCCTGTTTATTGAATGCTCGCAGATTCCAGCTTAGTCCAATGCACGTGCACTATTATTAATATTCACATCGTTCGGTCGTGCAAGTGAAAGGCAATTATGATGATATATGATGGACTGGCTGAGATGAGAAAAGCTGGTATGAACTTGACCTCTTTTGTTTTTGTAAATATGATTAGTTCATCGTTCCTGATTCAGCCTATTATGAATAAACATGTTTGCAATGACAACTAGAGATCATAGTTTCTTGTGCCATGCTTGATTAGCTATGAGTTATAATGGTTTACCTTGCGTGCCAACATGCTATTAAAATGGTTGTGATGTGGTATGATAGGGTGGTATCCTCCTCTGAATGATTTAAGTGACTTGACTTGGCGCATGTTCACGCATGTAGTTGAAACAAAATCAACATAGCCTTCACGATATTTATGTTCATGGTGGATTATATCCTACTCATGCTTGCATTCGGTGTTGATTAATTTTAATGCATGTTCATGACTGTTGTCGCTCTCTAGCTGGTCGCTTCCCAGTCTTTTGCTAGCCTTCACCTGTACTAAGCGGGAATACTGCTTGTGCATCCAATCCATTAAACCCCAAAGTTATTCCACATGAGTCCACTATACCTACCTACATACGGTATCTACCTGTCGTTCCAAGTAAATTTGTATGTGCCAAACTCTAAGCCTTCAAATAAATATCATGTTTTGTATGCTCGAATAGCTCATGTATCAACTAGGGTTGTCTGTATCTTCCATGTTAGGCGGGTTATTCTCAAGAGGAGTGGACTCCGCTCCTCACTCACGAGAAAGTGGCTGGTCACCTGGATTCCCAGTCCCATGCTTTATGCAAACTAAATCAAAATAATTGCAAACAAAACTCCCCCTGGGACTCTTGTTAGTTGGAGGCACTTGTTGTTTCGAGCAAGCCATGGATTGATGCTTGTTGGTGGAAGGGTGAGTATAAACTTTACCATTCTGTTTGGGAACCGCCTATAATGTGTGTAGCATGGAAGATACCGCCGTCTCTTGGTTGTTATGTTGAAAATGAAAGTATACCGCTCAAAATATTATTCACCTCTGTTTCAAAACCGAGCTCTGGCACCTCTACAAATCCCTGCTTCCCTCTACGAAGGGCCTATCTATTTACTTTCATGTTGAGTCATCATCCTCTTATTAAAAAGCACCATTTGGAGAGCACCGCTGCCATTTGCATTCATTATTGTTAGTTTACATTGAGTATGACTAGACTGGATCTCTTTTACCATGAATTACAATGTCTAGTCAGTCCTTGGTCTTTAAAGGTGCTCTGCATTTATGTTTTGCGGTCTCAGAAAGGGCCAGCGAGATACCATCTTGTTATATCATACTATGATTGTTTTGAGAAAGTGTTGTCATCCAAGATTTATTATTATTGCTCGCTAGTTGATTATGCCATTGATATGAGTAAACTTGAGACCTAAGAGTTATTGCAAACGTGGTTAGTTATAATCTTTGCTGAAAACTTGAATGTTGGCTTTACATATTTACAACAACAAGAGCAAACAGAGTTTGTAAAAGTTTTTCTTTATCACTTTCAGTTTGTCAACTAAATTGCTTGAGGATAAGCAAAGGTTTAAGCTTGGAGGAGTTGATACGTCTCCATCGTATCTAATTTTCCAAACACTTTTGCCCTTGTTTTGGACTCTAACTTGCATGATTTGAATGGAACTAACATGGACTGACGATGTTCTCAGCACAATTACCATGGTGTTATTTATGTGCAGAAACAAACGTTCTCAGAATGACCTGAAACTTCACGGAGCAACTTTTTGGAAAATATAAAAAATACCTAAAAAGATGAAGGCCAGGGGGCCCACCACCTGTCCACGAGGGTGGGGGGAGCGCCTGCCCCCCTAGGGCATGCCTCCCTACCTCGTGGGCCCCTGGAGCTCCTCCGACTCCAACTCCAACTCTATATATTGTGTTTCGGGGAGAAAAATATCAGAGATAAGAATTCATCGGGTTTTACGATACGGAGCTGCCACCAAGCCCTAAAACCTCTCGGGAGGGCTGATCTGGAGTCCGTTCGGGGCTCCGGAGAGTGGAATCCATCGCCATCGTCATCATCAACCATCCTCCATCACCAATTTCATGATGCTCACCGTCCTGCGTGAGTAATTCCATCATAGGCTTGCTGGACGGTGATGGGTTGGATGGGATCTATCATGTAATCGAGTTAGTTTTGTTACGGTTTGATCCCTAGTATCCACTATGTTCTGAGATTGATGTTGCTATGACTTTGCTATGCTTAATGCTTGTCACTAGGGCCCGAGTGCCATGATTTCAGATCTGAACCTATTATGTTTTCATCAATATATGAGAGTTCTTGATCCTATCTTGCAAGTCTTTAGTCACCTATTATGTGTTATGATCCGTTAACCCCGAAGTGACAATAATCAGGATACTTACCGGTGATGACTGTAGTTTGAGGAGTTCATGTATTCACTATGTGTTAATGCTTTGTTCCGGTACTCTATTAAAAGGAGGCCTTAATATCCCTTAGTTTACATAAGGACCACGCTGCCACGGGAGGGTAGGAAAAAAGATGTCATGCAAGTTCTTTTCCATAAGCACGTATGACTATATTTGGAATACATGCCTACACTACATTGATGAACTGGAGCTAGTTCTGTGTCACCCTAGGTTATGACTGTTACATGATGAACCGCATCCGGCATAATTCTCCATCACCGATCCATTGCCTACGAGCTTTCCACATATTGTTCTTTGCTTATTTACTTTCCCGTTGCTATTGCTATCATCACTACAAAATACCAAAAACATTACTTTTACTACTGTTACCTTTTCCTACCACTACTATCATATTACTTTGCTACTAAATACTTTGCTGCACATATTAAGTTTCCAGGTGTGGTTGAATTGATAACTCAGCTGCTAATACTTGAGAGTATTCTTTGGCTCCCCTTGTGTCGAATCAATAAATTTGGGTTGAATACTTTACCCTCGAAAACTGTTGCGATCCCCTACACTTGTGGGTTATCAGTAGCGCTCTTGGCGTCGGGTATAGTCATGGTAGTGAAATACCGATTTTATCTTTCAACATTCTTAGCCCATCTAACACGGAACATCGTCGCGTTGTGCAGTCCAGAGTAGTCAAAGATCACCTTGACCCTTCCGTAAAATCTCTCAGTTGCGTCGTTGTCGCTGCCGGTCATGCATTCCATCGTCACCCCTGAGTTCTGATCATCACTATCCATATCTTTGGCCTCCGCGTAGAACGTGTATCTATTGATATCATATGCCTGATAGGTGACGAGGTTGGGCTTATGGACACATAGATGCACCATGACGTCAAACAACACGGGTGGGAAGTACATCTCAAGCTCATTTAGTATCACAACAATCTCTTCATGTAGCCTCAGAGCTACTTCACATGATCGACTTTCAAGAGATGACATCGAAAAAGTTGCAGAGACCAATAAGCGTGTAATGGACATGCTTGTCCATTATCCCTCTAAGGGCATCATCATCACATGACAGTCACGGGACTTCATCGCGCTGAACCTTTTCTTCTTCGTGTCTAGATATCTGCTTATCTTGCCACAGTAACCAGAACTAACTTTGACTCCGGTAAGGCACTTGAAGAATTGATCGATCTCAGCCGGACTTAAGGTGAAGCAAGAAGGGGGGCAATAATCCTCTTCCTTTACTTTTTTGCCCTTCTTCTCCTGCACCTCTATCTCCGTCTCTGTCTCCTCTGAATTTTTACGGGGTGGCATGTGCAGATCTACGCTGATCTCCAAATCTTGCAAGTCTTTTCTTTCCTTCGGCCCATCCTCGGTCTTATCTGGCATGTTCATCAGTGTTGCAAGCAAGATCTCAAGGACATTCTTACAGATATGCATTTGATCAAGGCAATGAGGCGTGTCGAGTTTGTGCCAGTACTCCAAGTCCCAGAAAACAGACCTCGTCTTCCATACCTTCAGCAGCGTCTCTGGTGCCTTTTTTATCATCTTTCCCGGCACGGGGCACTGTTCCCAGTTTTTCAACAGCTCGTCGATTTCGGCGCCGCTCCGCTCACGTGGTGTTCCTCGCTGCTCAGCCTCACCATTGCATAGATCTCCACAGTTTCTCCATGAGTCGTCCTTCTCGAGCCATCTTCGACGCCCCATGTACACAATTTTCCCAGACCCGCCATCTTTCCTTGACGTTAGCTGCAGAGACGTCATATCATCCATGCACCACATGCATCCGCAATATCCATGGCACACCTGGCCTGCGACATATCCGTAACCGAGATAGTAGTGCACCGTCGTGATCAGCGTGGCTCTCATATAGAAATACTCGCCTTTGCTGGCGTCCCATGTCTTGGCCGGTGTTTTCCATAATGTGTCTAACTCCTCTTGAAGTAGCCCCAGATATAGACTAATATTATTTCCCAGTTGTTTCGGCCCTTGGATCAGCACGCTCATGTGTATGTACTTCGACTTCATGCACAACCAGGGGGAGGTTGTACATCCATACAAAAACGGGCCATGTGCTATGGTTGGCGTTCTCGTTGCCAAACGGATTCATGCCATCGATACACGCGCCGAGCATGATGTTCCTTGCATCACATTCGAAATACTGATATTCGCCGTTCAACTCTCTCCATACGCTTCCATCCTTGACGTGTCTCAGCTTCGAATCATCTCCATCGTCGGGCTTCTTCCTCTCTGCGTGCCAGTGCATGAGCTTTGCTTCCTTGGGATCTATGAAATACCACTGGAGACGGGGAGTGATTGGTAAGTACCATACAACTTTCTGGGGAGATTTCTTCCCGGCCTTCTTGTATAGAGAAGCATTGCACACCAGACAGCTTGTTTTTTCCACGTGCTCCTTCCGATAAATCATGCAATCGTTGATGCATGCATGGTACCTAACGTGTGGCGGATCAAGAGGGCACACGATCTTCTTGGCCTCATCCACACTAGTAGGACATAGATTCCCCGCGGGAAGAACATCCTTTAGGTACTTGAGATGCTAATCAAGGCTAGTGTCGGTCCATTTGTTTTTAGCCTTCGTCTTCAGGAGTTGGACCGTGAAACTCAAGTGGGTCACCTCAGGATTGCAACCATGATACAATGGAGTGTTCAAGTCTACCACCAGTTGTTGCAGCTTGGCCTCCTCTCTAGAAGCAGCTCTCTCGGTACTCGTCTCTGATATGTCTCCAACATATCTATAATTTTTTATTGTTCCATGCTATTATATTATCAATCTTGGATGTTTTATACTGCCAAGTGCCAGTTGCTGTTTTTTACATGTTCTTACATCATAGAAAATCATTACCACGAAACTTTACAAAGATTTTTTATGGACCAGAAGACACCTAATGGGCCCTGGCTGCGCCTGGGGGTGCTCCGAGGAGAGCACAACCCACCAGGGCACGCTAGGAGGCCCAGACACGCCCTGGTGGGTTATGCTCACCTCGGGTGCCCCCCGGACCACCTATTTGCTCTATAAATACCCCAATATTCCCAAGGGATTTTTATTTCTATGCCCCTGGTTCCTTAGCTCTACTCATTCATCCCCACTCTGTTAACTTTTGCTCACTTTTCCCCACTCCCTTGCCCGAAACCCTCATAACTGGTTATAACGGACGTTGCCGTCGGGTCAATTGCTTTGACTGTTAGCTGACGAGTGGATCCGTGTATACATGGGCGCATGGAAGACCGCGGTCATGGGGTAGCACGTGTCCATGGAAATGCCCGAAACGTCCCATCATATAAAGAGGGCAACCACCTCCATCGCCCCTACCATTTTCCCCCAAATCCACTCGCTGCCGCATCGCCTTCCTCTCCCCCACCGGCGTTGTCTCACTCTCCTACACTGCCTCCACCGCACCGTCTCTCTCTCCCCCACCGCATCCTCTTCCTTACCTTCATCGCCTCCGTCTCTCAGATGGTCGACGCTCGTGGCGACGCTGGCGCAGCGGCCGAAGATGTGGTGGAGCTTCAGGGTCAGAGCGCGGTGACCGCGGATGTCGGCGGCGTCCATGGCGGTGCGGGGAAACTCGCAACCACTGCGGATGTGGCGGGCTCCGCCTCATCGCTGTAGAAGGTGATGGCGTCGAGCGGCGTAGTCCATCCCGATGTCCCCGTTGCGCCGCCTGCCGTGGAGGAGCAGGTATTTGCACTTGCTTAGCTTGTAGAGTTAGTTCGATTGTGATTCATACAGTAGTTCAGATGGTTAGAGTAGTTGGTTTGACGGATGGGCCGGGGTTTTTGTATGGGTTGGGGGGTGGGGGGTTTTGGACTAGGGTTTGTTGGATAAATTCGTTGCAAAAATGCTAGCTAGATGTTTTGAACTATGATTTTAGGTGCTGCAATGATTGGGTTTTTTAGATTTGGATAAATTCGTTGCAAAAATGCTAGATGCTGTGAAAAGATTGGGGTTTTTAGTGCTATGATGCTTATTAGATTTGTTTTTAGTGCTCACAAATTTGGGTTTTTAATGCTACTCAAGTTATATTAGCTCTGTTGTTCACAATATGTCCACAGTATGTAGTTATATTAGCTCTGTTGTTCAATGTGTGTGCATGACAATGGAAAATGCAAATAGGATCATAGTATATTAGCCCTATGATCAAGTGTGCATATCTAAATTTCAATATGTAGTTATATTAGCTCTGTTGTTCAATGTGTTGGCATGACAATGGAAAATGCAAATAGGATCATAGTATATTAGCCCTATGATCAATGTGTCATCTGTGCATATCTAAATTTTTCAATTGGCTTATGTATTTACTAGTGATGGATGTAATTGTATATTCAGGACAATGATGGTAGAGGAAGAGGAGGAAGATAGACTATACTTTCGACGACCCATACGATCCAGCATATGGTGACGACGAAGAGTATGAGGTAAGCCTACTTGAAATTTAGATTGTTCATTTAGTTCGTTTGACATGGTGTATTCCCATGAATCTATAATGTACTAATGTAATTCATTCGTGTGTGCGGTATGTCTCTGGGGAAGATGTGGATGTGGACCGCGGCAACTTCGCCTCCTTCAAAGAGAAGGAAGAGGAGAAGATCAGTATCAAGGGCATGGATTACTACTATAAGAGCAAGACCAAAACTTGGCGCTGCCCCTACTACACCACCAAGCCAAAGCCAAAGTCGGGCCGCTTCATTCACCTTCTAGCTCATGCAGAAGATGTGGCCATCCACGGCAAGGACTACAAGATCATGGGGCAGCATGCTGCCCTAGCCAAAGTCATGTCTCCCCTTCCCTGATGTTATGATGTGTTTTAAGTACTTTAGGTTGTTTGCTGAACTATGTGGGTGAACTATGTTTGTGAACAGGATGTGGGTTACCTTTTGGTGGTTGTATGAATTTTATATGCATGTGGCTATCTATGTTGGGTATTTTTGTGTTTTTAAATTTATCTGCTATGATTTGTTTCGGTGTTTTGAAAGTTCAGGTGCTGCAATGATCACACATATGCTGCAAATATGCTGCAATCCATCATTTTATCAAGGGTTCCCTTTTATCAAATATTCCAATAACAGAGGAAAAAACAACATTTTGATGAAGATGTATTATCAACTATCTATGTTTGTGTAGGAGATCATGTGTACAAAATTTGAGGTGATTTAGAGGAGGTCAAAGAAATTTGAATTTGAGAAATGTGCTCCAAATAAGCTCCCGGGCTAGGGTAAACATCCCATTTGTAATCAAGTTTTTTGGACCTACTCTAAATGAGCCAAATGTTTTTTATTAACACCTATTGAATTAATCTTCATATTTTTTGAAATCTTGTAGGTGATAGCTCATATGTGTGAAGGTTTTCTCATGAAAATGACCATAGGACAAGTTTATGATTTTTGGTTGGTAACATGTCACATAATACAACATTAATATAAAAACTATAGGCCAAGTTTTGAAATATGAAAATGGAAAACTAACTTCAGATCCTTCTTATTCACTTTAAAATAAAGGTTTAGTGATTTTTTTTCAAAAACAGAAGGTAACACCACCTCCTCTCCTTGAACTCTATGAAATCATGTAGGTGATAGCTCATATGTGTGAACGTTTTCTCATGAAAATGACCATAGACCAAGTTTAGTATTTTTGGTTGGTAACATGTCACATAAGACAACATTGTGTGCAGGTTTTATATTTTTTGATTTTTTTAAATTAATGGTGCTCATTTGACCTCGATCATGCCAGCTAGGGTTTTTTCATGAAAATGACCACAGACCAAGTTTAGTATTTGTCCTCATTAGTGTGTCTTATAAAACGACGAACGGCGAAGGTTTCATATTTTTTTGATTTTTTAAATTATTTATGCTCAGTCAAAGCCTTCGAAGCCCCGTTGACCAGCTCAAAACCCCTCTAAACCCCGCGGGGTTTTGCCTAACCCTAGCTCCCAACGTCAGCCGTCCAATCATACCCTCGCGCCAAGCGACAGCCCTCAGATCTGGCCTTCTAGAAGGAACTAGGTGGGCTGGTTGTGTGCAGGCTCTGCGCCGTTGGATCACAAGGACGGCTCCGCATCGTTGGATCGTGGGGCGATCCGCGAGAGGCGATCCTATTCGTTGTGCTCAACTGCTCACCCACCACTGACTCTGTGAAAAAAGCGTTATTGGGCCCAAAATGAAACCAAACTCTGGTTGGGCCGTCGAATTGCGTCATTTTTTGCATTGTTTGCTCTGTTTTTTGTGAATGTGCTGGCTCTGTATTTTTGCATCGTTTTTTGCATTGTTTGCTCTGTTTTTTGTGAATGTGCTGGCTCTGTATTTTTGCATCGTTTGAAATCAATTAACATTGTGTAGCAAATGGCCAATTTTTAAGGGCCAAATTTATTTTTATCATGCAAAAAGGCCACAAACTATTCAAAAATTGTCTCTTTTTGTTCATATAATATATATGACCACGGATTCCCACGCGTGCAATTAGCTTCTTTTTCTCCTTCTTTTTCAAACCACCGTTTCCCACGCGTGTACACTCCCGATATTGCCATGGCCAAATAACACGTAGCACTACGGCTATTTAAGCCACCCTCTGCCTCTACCATCCCTCATCCATCCGCCCTTCTTGCTCTTCGACCCCTTCTCCGTCTTCTGCACATCCCTCAGCCATGCAGTACACCGGACCAACCTACCGCTTCCCACCCACCGTGTCGGGAGGCTCTACCCTACCGGCGTGTACGTTGATCGCACACTATGTGTGTGGGTGATATCAAGGCTGAGGACCGCAAGGAACTTCACCGAGTTCTTCCTCGCGTCCGACTACCACCACCTCCCAAGGGGATCTCCAACGATGTTCTGCGTCAAGGAGGTCATCCAAAACCGGGTGGTGGTTGCTCTCCTTGCCCACTTCACCAACACATTCGACGCCTTCTACCTCCTCGGCCGGGTGTTTTGGTGTGGCTCTGAGTTCATCGCTTTCACCACCCACAACAGGTTCACGGAGTACAACAACATCTTCCCCGCCGCAACGCGCATGCACACTCTTCCGTACCCCATCGACAACGCCCCAGAGGAGCGGTGAAAAGGGCACCCGGAGGAGGAGCGAGGTGGAGAAGGTGGCAGCTAGGGTTCTAAACCCTCTATATTTTTTAGTGTATTTTATGTTAAGTTGTAATTAAACTATGTTGGAGTTGCTTTGGGCTTGTTGGCCCTTTTCTTAAATTCTATTATTAAGTTTTCTATCTATTCTATTATTAAGTTCTTCCTAGTTTGAGCTATGTGATCGTGCTATGGGCTTGTTGGCCCTATCTACATATTGGACCTACATATTTGTTGATTATTTTCTTAGAGAGCTCGGCTTGTTAGTAGGGTTCCCTTGTTAGTAACCACGTAGTGCATGCAAGCAAGCTTTGTTAGTAGGGATGAATGAGTACAACTAAGCAAGGGAGTGGCTCTCTTTTTACACAAGCCACAAATATGTAGCCACCTAGCTAGAAGAGAGGAACCAGCAGCAGTGACCGTCGCTACATCTGTGGCGGCTGGCGTGCAAGAAAGCTGCTCGGTCAGTGCATCGTGGCGGACGCATCGGCGCATGCAGGCTCGGTCGGCGCGTGCAGGCTCGATCGGCGCATCGTGGGATCGTGGCATCGGTGCATGCAGGCTCGATCGACGCATGTAGGCAGGGTTTGCTGGGTGCATGCATAGCAGGCTTCTGTCCTGGTGGTGTGCGCATACGTTTAATGCAAGAGCGGCCCAATGAAACCATGGCCCAACGGTCCAACAGCAACACCACCCAACGTGGCCCCACTTATCAGCTCGAACGGACAACACAGTCCAGCATGGCCCCACTAGTCAGAGTTAACGGTCAAACCTTTGACCCGACGGCAACGTCTGTTGTGCCCAGTTATGAGGGTTTCTGGCAAGGGAGTGGGGGAAATTGAGCAAAAGTTAAGAGCGCGGGGATGAATGAGTAGGCCTAAGGAACCAGGGGCACAGATGTAAAAAAACTTATTACCAAAACCCTAGGGGAGTCGACGAAATATTGATCCAGTCGCCGCAGAATCCAGAACCACCAGATCCAATCTAGACACCATCTCGGATGGGGTTCACCACCTCCATTGGTACCTCTCCGATGATGTGTGAGTAGTTCTTTGTAGACCTTCGGGTCCGTAGTTAGTAGCTAAACGGCTTCCTCTCTCTCGCTGAATTCTCAATACAATGGTCTCTTGGAGATCCATATGATGTAACTCTTTTGCAGTGTATTTGTTGGGATCTGATGAACTTTGAGTTTATGATCACATCTATCTTTTTATATCCATGAAAGTATTTGAGTTTCTTTGATCTCTTTTATGCATGATCTCTTATAGAATCGTATTTCTTCTCCGATATTTGGATTTTGTTTGGCCAACTTGATCTATTTATCTTGCAATGGGAAGAGGTGCTTTGTAGTGGGTTCGATCTTACAGTGCTTGATCCCAGTGACAGAAGGGGAACCGACACGTATGTATCGTTGCTACTAAGGATAAAACGATGGGGTCTATCTCTACATAGATAGATCTTATCTACATCATGTCATCATTCTTATTGCATTACTCCGTTTCTACATAAACTTAATACACTAGATGCATGCTGGATAGCGGTCGATGTGTGGAGTAATAGTAGTAGATGCAGGCAGGACTCGGTCTACTTATCTTGGACGTGATGCCTATATAATGATGATTGCCTGGATATCGTCATGATTATTTGAAGTTCTATCAATTGCCCAACAGTAATTTGTTTACCCACCATTTGCTATTTTTCTCGAGAGATGCCACTAGTGAAACCTACGGCCCCCGGGTCTCTTTCTCATAAATTTGCCTTTGCGATCTACTTTTCCTTTGCATTTATTTTTCAGATCTATTAAACCAAAAATACAAAAATACTTTGCTGCACTTTATTTTATTTGCGATCTATTTATTCAATCTATTACAACTTTCTCTCGTCCATGCACCAATTTCTGGCGACATTACCCGAAATGGATTGACAACCCCTTTAACACGTCGGGTTGTGAGTGGTTGTTATTTGTGTGCAGGGGTTGTTTACGTTGTGTTGCTTGGTTCTCCTACTGGTTTGATAACCTTGGTTTCATCACTGAGGGAAATACCTACCGTCGCTGTGCTGCATCATCCCTTCCTCTTTGGGGAAATACCGATGTACTCCTAGCCAACATCAAAAGGAATTTCTGGCGCCGTTGCCGGGGAGGATCTTCAACATATATCAGGTTCCTAATCACAAATCTCATCTCCTTGCAATTTATATTATTTGCCATTTTCCTCCCGTTTTCCTCTCCCCCACTTCACAAAAAAATGCCATTTTATTCGCCCCCTTTTCCGTTTGCCTTTTTCTCGTCAGATCTTTTGTTTGCTTATGTTGCCATGTGCCTTCTATATGCTTGCATATTTGCTTGCCAAAAATCTATTGATATGGATCCTCATCCACTTGCCAATCTTTTTAAAAGATCTAATCATGTTGAACCAATTGCTAGTGAGTTGAGTGCACTAGATTATATTTATGAAGTTTTGCTTGAGATTCGTGAATCTGAAAATTGTGATGAAGAAATTTATGAAGTGATTCATGATAGCTCCTTGAATGAAACGCATGATTGCAATGATTTTACTATAAATTCTATTAATGTCAATTATGATAATAATATGCAAAACCCCAAGCTTGGGGATGCTAATTTTGCCATGTCCACTACTTGTTGCAATGATCATGATTGGGGTGATGATTCTTATGATCTTGAAAATTTATTTAAATCTCATGATGAATATGCTTGCGATAATATTAAGAGTGGGTTTGCAAGAGTGTCAAATTTAGCTAAAAATAATCCCACATATTTGGAGAGTGTTCAATCTTTGATGAAAGTGGGTTTGGAGAGGTCATGACTTTCGTTGATGTTAATCCCACTATATTGGAAGATTATAAAACTTTTATGCATGTGGATCATGAAGAGAATATTTTATATGATAGCTATATTGTTGAATTTGTTTATGATCCTACATGTAATTATTTTGACAGAGGGAAATATGGCTGTAGAAATTTTCATGTTACTAAATTAGCTCTCGTTATGTTGAGATTGCTATCGTTTCTTTCTTCTTCCTTCCATATGCTAGATGTTTCTTACCTTGATGATTTGTTTACTTATAAAATTCCGATGCATAGGAAGTATATTAGACTTAAATATGTTTGTCACATGTTTCATGATGCTCTCTTTGTGTTTCAATTCTTATTTTTCGTGTGAGCATCGTTGAAATCTTATGCCTAGCTAGGGGCATAAAACGATAGCGCTTGTTGGGAGGCAACCCGATGAATAAAATTTATTTTTGCCTTTTGCTTCCTGTTTTTGAGTGTTAGCACAATTATGCTACTGTTATGATTGTGTTTATTATGTTTTAATTAGTGTTTGTGCCAAGTAAATCCTTTAGGATCTTCTTGGGTGATAGTTGTTTGATCTTGCTGAAAAAACAGAAACTTTTGCTCTCACGAAAATAATTATCATTTTTAAACAGAGAGCGATAAAATACCCATTCCTTTTTAGTAGATCAATATACAAATCTCTCAGGTCTTCCTAAATTTTCAGAATTTTTGGACTTACAGAAGTATTCGAAATAGTCAGATTGCTACAAACTGTTCTGTTTTGACAGATTCTGTTTTCTTTGCGTTGTGTGCTTGTTTTAATGGCTCTATGGTTTTCTTTGATGAGTTTTTGCCATAGAAAAGTTGGAATACAGTAGATATAATGCAAGAAAAATATGAATTGGTTTGATACAACACTTATAGTAGTGATTTATTTTCTTATACTAACGGATCTCACGAAGGTTTTGTTGAGTTTTGTGTGATTGAAGTTTTCAAGTTTTGGATTATCTTACGATGGATGAAGGAATAAGGAGTAATAAGAGCCTAAGCTTGGGGATGCCCCAGCATCCCCCGCTATTATCCAAAAGAGAGCAAGCAACTAAGCTTGGGGATGCCCCCGAGTGGCATCCCCTCTTTCTTCTAACGACCATCGGTATTTTACTCGAAGCTATATTTTTATTCCTCACATACTATGTGTTTTGCTTGGGGGTCTTGTGTGATATGAGTCTTTGCTTGTTTTATTTTGTGTTTCAAGTCTTTATTCCTTGCTGGACACACCTATTTGAGAGAGCCAAAATTATGTCATGACTTGTTAGAATTGCTCTCTATGCTTCACTTAAATTTTTATGAGCTATGGACTTGCTCTAGTGCTTCACTTATATCTTTTTGAGCATGGTGTGCTTTGGTATTTTTGAAGAAATGCTCTCTTGCTTCACTTAGATTTATTTGAGAGTTAATAAAATTTTCAAGAAATTCTCTCTTGCTTAACTTAAATTAATTTGAGAGAAAGAAAAAATTATGCTCATGATCTTCACTTATATTTGTTTAAGCTTGTCAAAAGCAACATATGAAAATTAGTTCCAAAGTGATAGATATCCAAGAAGGATATAATAAAAACTTTCATGAAGACCATTGGACAAAATAAACTTGATTCTTAGTAATAGTTTTGAGATATGATGATGTCATATGTGAGTTATGTTGATGAGCAATTATGCTTTAGTAAGAATATTGGTGTTAAGGTTTGTGATTCCCTATGCAAGCATGAAAGTCAATAATTATGCAATGAAATTATATCCTACTTGTGGTGCATTATTCGGTGTTAACTATGCTTAATGCTCGCTTATGAGATTATTCGTTTCTTGGTTGGTCGCTTCTCAATCTTTTGCTAGCCTTCATTTTGCACTAAGTATGATCTCTACTTGTGCATCCAAAAGCCTATAAACCAATTTTGCCACATGAGTCCACTATAAGATCTTATATGCAGTATTCTTTTGCCGTCCTAAGCAAATTTGTATGTGCCATCTCTAATTTTCAAAATAAACTTCTCTTTTGTGTGTTTGTTTCGCTCGCAAAGCGGTGAGGGGTGGCTAATATTTTCCATGCTAGATGTGTTATTCTCACGATGAGTGTTTATTCACTTGTATTGCACGAGGGTAAGGCAAAGGTATTAGGGATGCCCAGTCCCTAAATGAAAAATGAATTTACTTTATGTTGTCATATAATAAATTCCTTGGAAAGTGTTGGTATGGAGGGCAACCTTGGATACGGCTAGCCATGGAAAGGGAAAGTATGGTTGAAAAAGGAATAAACTTTATTTTCTGTTTGGGAACCGCCTATGATATATCTAGCATGGAAAGTCCTGGGAACTCTAAGTCATTTTCGTTGGTGGGAAGGATACACCTCTAAAATGTTTTTATCTCTTATTTTTTTGCTTTGAGCTCTGGCACCTCTACAAATCCCTACTTCCCTCTGCGAAGGTCCTTTCTTGTACTTTATGCAATTTTTATTTTTGAATTTGAGTCTCCATCTTCTCTCATAAAAGCACCAACTAGGAGGCAATATTATCATACTTGAGTATTAGGTGTAGTTAATATGCGAGTGTGTTTCATGAATGGATCAATGATTGAGCATGATGTGCTAGTGATAACTTATTTTAGCGCTGATATTTTGAAAGACATGGTTGCTTGTTGATATGCTTGAGTATTTAGGTTATCATGTCAAAACTAGACTATTGCTTTGAACAATATAAAAGTTATAAAAGTCCAAATGTCCATGCTATAAAGAAAAGATTATGATATGGCATGTTAGGCAACATTCGGCATCAAAAATTCTGTTTTTATCACTTACCTACTCGAGGACGAGTAGGAGTTAAGCTTGGGGATGCTGATACGTCTCCAACATATCTATAATTTTTTTATTGTTCCATGTTGTTATATAATCAATCTTGGATGAGTCATTTTATATCATTTTTTGGTACCAACCTATTGACATAGTACCAAGTGCCAGTTGTTGTTTTTTGCATGTTTTTTACATCGCAGAAAATCAATACCAAACGGAGTCCAAATGCGACGAAACTTTACGGAGATTTTTTATGGACCAGAAGACACCTAATGGGCCCTGGCTGCACCTGGGGGGTGCTCCGAGGAGAGCACAACCCACAAGGGCACGCCAGGAGGCCCAGGCACCCCTGGTGGGTTGTGCCCACCTCGGGTGCCCCCCGGACTGCCTCTTTGCTCTATAAATACCCCAATATTCCCAAAACCCTAGGGGAGTCGATGAAATATTGATCCAGCCGCCGCAGAGTCTAGAACCATGAAATCCAATCTAGACACCATCTCGGATGGGGTTCACCACCTCCATTGGTGCCTCTCCGATGATGCGTGAGTATTTCTTTGTAGACCTTCGGGTCCGTAGTTAGTAGCTAGATGGCTTCCTCTCTCTCGCTGAATTCTCAATACAATGGTCTCTTGGAGATCCATATGATGTAACTCTTTTTGCGGTGTCTTTGTTGGGATCTGATGAACTTTGAGTTTATGATCAGTTATATATTTTTATATCCATGAAAGTATTTGAGTTTCTTTGATCTCTTTTATGCATGATCTCTTATAGCCTCGTATTTATTCTCTGATATTTGGGTTTTGTTTGGCCAACTTGATCTATTTATCTTGCAATGGGAAGAGGTGCTTTGTAGTGGGTTCAATCTTACGGTGCTTGATCCCAGTGTTAAAAGGGGAACCGACACGTATGTATCATTGCTACTAAGGATAAAACGATGGGGTCTATCTCTACAAAGATAGATCTTGTCTACATCATGTCATCGTTCTTATTGCATTACTCCGTTTCTCCATGAACTTAATACACTAGATGCATGCTGGATAGCGGTCGATGTGTGGAGCAATAGTAGTAGATGCAGGCAGGAGTCGGTCTACTAATCTTGAATGTGATGCCTATATAATGATCATTGCTTGGATATCGTCATGATTATTTGAAGTTCTATCAATTGCCCAACAATAATTTGTTTACCCACCGTTTGCTATTTTTTCTCGAGAGAAGCCACTAGTGAAACCTACGGCCCCCGGGTCTCTTTCCCATAAATTTGCCTTTGCGATCTACTTTTCCTTTGCATTTATTTTCAGATCTCTTAAACCAAAAATAAAAAATACTTTGATGCACTTTATTTTATTTGCAATCTATTTATTCAATCTATTACAACTTTCTCCTGTCCACGCAACAATTTCTGGCGCCGTTACCCGAAGGGGATTGACAACCCCTTTAACACGTCGGGTTGCGAGTGGTTGTTATTTGTGTGCAAGTGCTATTTACGTTGTGTTGCTTGGTTCTCTACTGGTTCGATAACCTTGGTTTCATCACTGGGGGAAATACCTACCGTCGCTGTGCTGCATCATCCATTCCTCTTTGGGGAAATACTGATGTAGTCCTAGCCGACATCAGTCTCCTTGCGAAGCAGTGCTTGAACATGAAGGTCCCACACCATTGAACTTAGTACTGACGAACTCTGCGGTGTGGAGTCCATGTTCTCTCCGCCGCCATGTCCGGCCCCTTCTCCGCCGCCATGTCCGGCCTCTTCCCCGCCGCCATTATCGGTCATCTCTTCGTCTTGGCCCGTGTCGTCATTGCTTGCCCCATCGGCATCCTCAACATCATCATCCTCATCTCCAATTATCCATCGAGTATAGCCATCCATGAAACTAGTCATGAGCAGGTGTGCTTTGACATGGCCATCGTCATAGGGGTCGAGCCAAACTTGTCCTTTGCATCTCCGACACGGACATGAAACCTCTGTCAGGTTATTTTCTTTCATGTCCTGCACCGCCGACCGCAACCACCTGTCCACCATCATTCCACTAACCATCATGAACGCATGCACGGTAATAATAAACAAATTGATTATAAAAATGTGTGCATGCATCAAAGTCATACAAAAATTCGGCATGACCTTCCCTAAAAATAGGACATATAGAGTTTGCCTGGAATTCGCCGAAACGGAAATAAATCAACATTTCGGCAAAACATAGGAAACTCACATGCACAATTCGGCGTCAACTCATGCCACACACACAATTTCCATCATATCACCCGATTATGTCATATCGCACACACATACACATAGTTCCATTCTTGCAAAAGCATAAATTTCTAATCATCTATCTCGAGATCGAGCACGGTGAGATGATGATGTAGTAGGGAGATCAAAAGTGGACAAAGCTCTTCTTGACAAGGCTAGATCTAGTTAGGGGGTACATAAGTCACTTCACTAAATTCTACATCTACCTAGCTAGCTAGTTTGGGAAGAGACAACTTCAACTAGTGAAGGGGGAGGAAAAAGAGAAAGGAGATGCATTAATGGAGGTGGTGTAGTTAGCTAGGAGTGATAAAGAGAGAAAGGTAGGTAGAAGAAGGAGAGTAATGGGGGAGAAGTAGTGAGGAAGAAGCAAAGTGAGGGAGAGAGGAGGTGGGAGCTAGGGGAAAGTGAGGAAGAGAGGATCGGGGAGGGGGAGGGAAAAGGTGGTATGGTGCGGCTTAGCAGTAGCACTGGGCGTAAAACGCGCTACTGCTAATAAGATAGCAGCAGCGTGCTTCTGGCACACGCGCTACTGCTAAGCGGGGCCCGCCATGTGGCCAGTTTCAAAATTAGCAGTAGCCTCATGCAAAAAAACCGCGCTACTATTATTACTTTACCAGTAACGCGGTTAGCTCGGGCGCACTACTGCTAAACTAGGGTGGCGGGAATGGTCGGTCAATTTTAATAGCAGCATGGTTCTATCGAGCCGCTTTACTGCTAAGTCGTTAGCAGTAGCGCGTGTTTTTGTCCCGCGCTGCTGCTAATTAGCAGTAGCGCCTCTTCCTGGACCGCGCTGCTGCTAAGATTCTGTGTATAAGGTTTTCCCTAGTAGTGACACGTTCAGCTCGATGATGTCCCTCGAACTCTTGATCCAACAAAGTGTCGAGGGAGAGTTCTATCAGTACGATGGCGTGGTGACGGTGATGGTGAAGTGATCTGCTCAGGGCTTCGCCTAAGCACTACGTGAATATGACCGGAGGCATAAATTGTGGAGGGGGGCGCCGCACACGGCTAACAACTGTTGATCTGTGTTCTAGCGGTGCCCCCCCCCACATATATATATATAGGTTGGAGGGGAGGAGAGGCAGTCAAGGGGGCGCCCCAAGTAGGAGGAATCCTACTTGGTTGCCTCCCAATTCGGCCTCTCCCCTTACCATATCTTCCAGAGGGGGAAGGAAGGAGGAGGGAGGAGGGAAGGAAGGGGGAGGCCGAATCCCTCCCCTTCCTTTCCCTCGTCTCCTCTTTCCTTCCCCTCCTAATTGTCCTACATGGCGCGCACCAGCCCCTTAGGGGCTGGTCTGTCCCCTTCTTGGCCAATTAGGCCCATGTAGTTGTCGTGGGGATGCCCGGAACCCCTTCCGGTGACCCAATATGTACCCGGTACCCCCAAAACACTTCCGGTATCTGAATATCATCGTCATGTATATGAATCTTTACCTCTCGACCATTTCGAGACTCCTCGTCATGTCCATGATCTCATCTGGGACTCCGAACAACATTCAGTCACCAAATCACATAACTCATATAGTACAAAATCGTCATCGAACATTAAGCGTGCGGACCCTACGGGTTCGAGAACTATGTAGACACGACCGAGACACCTCTCCGGTCAATAACCAATAGTGGAACCTAGATGCTCATATTGGTTCCCACGTATTCTACGAAGATCTTTATCAGTCGTACCGCAATGACAACATACGTTATTCCCTTTGTCATTGGTATGTTACTTGCCCGAGATTCGATTGTCGGTATCTTCATACCTAGTTCAATCTCGTTACCAGCAAGTCTCTTTACTCGTTCCGTAATACATCACCCCGCAACTAACTCATTAGTCACATTGCTTGCAAGGCTTATTATGATGTGCATTACTGAGAGGGCCCAGAGATACCTCTCCAATACTCAGAGTGACAAATCCTAATCTCGATCTATGCCTACCCAACAAACACCTTTAGAGATACCTATAGAGAATCTTTATAACCACCCAGTTACGTTGTGACATTTGATAGCACACAAGGTATTCCTCCGGTATCGGGAGTTGCATAATCTCATAGTCAAAGGAATGTGTATTTGACATGAAGAAAGCAATAGCAATAAAAACTGAACCATCAACATGCTAAGCTAACGGATGGGTCTTGTCCATCACATCATTCTCCTAATGATGTGATCCCGTTCATCAAATGACAACACATGTCTATGGTTAGGAAACTTAACCATCTTTGATAACGAGCTAGTCTAGTAGAGGCTTACTAGGGACACGGTGTTTTGTCTATGTATCCACACATGTATCAAGTTTCCAGTTAATACAATTCTAGCATGAATAATAAACATTTATCATGATATAAGGAAATATAAAATAACAACTTTATTATTGCCTCTAGGGCATATTTCCTTCACAAAGAACCCACGCATTCATCCCCCCTAAATCGATAGGAGAGACGACACCATGAAGGGCCCAAGTGCAATGACGAAACAACAAAAGGAAAGTACCTAGATACATGAAAAGGCCACCTACCGCGGCAGTCCCTTTTACTGAACGGTTGCAACCTTGGCTTGCGAGGAGCGCCGGTTTATCCAACGGGAAAGATACCCCTCCCACACCCAGCAGATGCACCATGGGCCCAAACTTCAACCAGGACTAGCACCAAAAGCAGGGTACTAGACAAAGAGAGTAGAGCGAGATGACTCGACTCCTAAGCCCAGACGAGCCAATCCCCACAGGACTGTCAATCAAGCAAATCCACACAGATGCACCCCCTCCCATGCCCATCAGGATGCATCGCACGCCCAGATGGAACCGAGACCACTGTCAAAGGAAAGTATAGGCACAGGCGAGTAAAACGACGGATTGCCACCCCAACTCACTCTTGACGGTGCAGAAACGAGCCAATTGGCACGGCCGCCATTCACCCTAGCCAATCCCTGCGAATGCATCCCCGGTAGAACAGGAGGTAGGCAATGACCAACGAAACGCTCACCACGCGCACGCCGAACACACCCACTGGTGCATGGCTCCACACAAGAAAGGACCCATCAGTCATACACCGCCAACTCGGATACGCGAGTGCATCAGCAATGGAGGACCAAGCAGCTAACACAAAGGTAAAGCCAAACACAATAATTCAATTGAAGAGGCAGCAAGCTCTTGCACGCACAGATGGCTTCTATGGGCGGGTGGCCCATCAAGGTTTGTAGGTAGAAATAAGTTATAACCAAGGCAATACACATTGCCTTCTACTTTAAGTTCTGATTCTTCACAAACTTCAGAGTTAAATGCCTACATACATGATGGTGTTTCTTAAGGCCTTATTTGTTGAGTCTCTCTTGGATTGAAGAGGCTTGGAGGGGACTGAGGGGAAATTTTATTTGTAGGGGATTTAGGCCCAGTTCTTTTGAGCAGATTATGGAGAATCTTGGTCCCGAAAATTCCGAGCGAAAAGAACTCGATTGAACTTCCAAAATCTCAACCGGATTCTCCAGAATCCTAGTGCAGTCCCAAAATCTCAAAATACCTGGTTTCTCCCACAATCTCAGGATTCTGGCAAGTCCTACCAAAGAAAACGTTTGGATTTAATAGAGTACCCCTATTGCAACTGGTTATTACGGCCAAACTGCCACCGAGCCAGCCACAGTCGATACACAGAGAACGAGCCCCTGTCAATGGCTGTTCGCATCGCTTACCTCCCCGCTTACCTCGAGCAGGGCCGTGTGCTAGGGTTCCAGCACCGCCGTCGACCCCGCCTCACCGCCCCTGACCTCGCCACCGCCGTCCCGGTACTCGCCGCCGCTGGATTGGTCCTCGTCGTCACCGGTACCCACTCCCGCTGCAGCCCAGCTGTCCTTCATGGACCTCTGCAACAGGGACAACAGGAAGGCGCTGCCGCGCCCCTCTACACCGGCTGCCCATGGCGCCTCCGTCCCGCAGCCGCAGCCGAAGTGCCCATCTGCAGCTGGACGGCGACCACTCCTTCTCTTCGAGGCAAAAACTGCCGGCTGTCTCCCATGCAGCCATCATGTGCCATCCTATCTCTCTGAACTCTATGTTCTTCTTCTTCTTTTAGCTAAATTGGATAGATTGACAAATTTGTTGCGAAGATGGATGAATGGATGTATCAATTTGATAAATGGATGTTGCTAGATAGATTTTTTTCTGTCAATGCTATTGTCTACTGGTGCTATTGGTACTGTAAATATTTGCTACTGTATGAATGATGTTGTTAGATTGATGAATGCTGTTGTTAAATGCTAACATGAGAACCTTAAATGGTAATGGTAGATCCTGTTTGAAACAATGAAGTGTTAACAATTCGTCAAATGATTTCTCTCGAAGGGTGATACAGACATTTCAGCACACAACTCTTTCTAGAATCTCAAAATACAATCTCAGAAAAGAACTCGGTGTTAGATTCTAGGGGAAGTAGATTCTGGGAGAATTTTCCAGAATCTTAATTCTGCAGAATCCTGTGCGAAAAGAACTGGGCCTTAATCATCTCCAATCCACTATGATCCCCTTCAAACCCCTTGCAACCGAACAAGCCCTAAAGGATGTGGGGTCATTGTGGGCAAACTTACCTCACAACATTAACATAGTCAAGACTGAAGAGTGTGTTCCAAAATGTGCCTAGTGTTTTAACAGAAGCACGGGAACAACTTTTTAGTTAAATTAAGAAGAAACAAAAAATGTTAATTTTATATACTCCAATTCTTGATCTAATGTACTGGTGTCCTCAAAATGTATTTTTGGGGGTGATAATAGTGTTTAACTCATTCTAATTTAATCATATTTTGATCAGTTGTTCAATACAAAATGAACATGGCCGATTAGCAGCACAAATCACATAGTTGACTAATTAATTAAGCATTCGAGTTTCTCCGCAAACAAGCTCATATTTACTCATGTCGATTTGGTTGTGCATCGGTCATGCAGAGAGTGGGTAAGGGCATCTTTAAAGCTTACCCCTAGACCAGACACCGTATCCGTCCGCTGACCGATGGGGACCGGTCCATGGACAGTGATGCGGGATCCGACCATTCAAAGTTGTCCCTTAAATGTTCGCCCAGGTTCGATCAAACTTAAATTCAAATGCGTTCGGTCACATAGCGCGTGCTTGATCACATAGCACCCGATCACAACCAAAAAAGAGGCAAGCATGCATAGTTTTTACATGCACGATCACAAAAGAATAACAGTTTGGCAATTTGTGCATAAAATAGGTATTTTTTTCCTGCCGAACCGGCCTCCATGCTTACTCTGTCGGAGCCACCTTCTCGGCCGCCTCCTTCTTCGCCCTCTTCAAATGATCCTTCGTGCGCTTTAACATCTTAAGACGGACGACTTGCACGATCATCCTTCCAACGTCATCCAAAATCCTTCATCTTCAAGGTTAACATCTTTGAATCCTTTGAGAAAAGCAGCGGCGCCGTGTTGACATCGAGGCAGTAAGGTATGTGCCCGGCGATGGATGTTGGGGACTACCTTCCGAGCTGTTTGGTGGTGTATAAGTAGAAAGCCTTGTATTGCTCCGGCCAGGGTGGCGTTTGCACGAACAGCAATGGCAGCAGCGCCCCACGTCCCAGGATTCACGTTGCACGACGCCCACCACCTGCATGTCCTCCGTCACGACCACCACCTACGGCTCTGTCGGCCCTCTGCTTCTTGAGCGGTGCCACCTATGCCTTCACTTTGAGTCTGTGGTTTATTCGTGTCACGGAGTTGATCTTTTAGGATAGCACAATCTCCAGATCCTCTAGCACCGCCGTCTCTGACAGCTTTTCATACAGGTCCATGCAGCAATGGCGGCGAAAAAGGTTGGAATTGGGGGAGAGAGCGGCGGGATGGGAGGGAAAAGGGGTGAGAAGGGGAGATTTTACGACCAGCTCCAAATGTGTGGGCTCCGCCTTATTCTTGGGTGGGTCTAGAATATCGGAGTCCTACGTGGTTTGTGTCTTGACTCCCGCAAAGCCCCCTGGTTTGGTTCTGGTTTGCGGGAAAATGGATGTCCGAACTGGTCCATGGACCGATGTGGGGTGTTGTTAGATGGCTTGCGGGGTCCGGAACGCTCGGCCTGGATGGATGCAGGAGGTTTGAGGGGCGGCGTTGAAGATGCCCCCTAATACTATGTTTATAATATTAGATAAAATCTCATGGTGTCCCAGTGGTCTAAAGTGTTCGTGACAAAGGGCATAGTTTTCCTAGCCGGTAGCCATTTGTTGATCGATGTCCAATTATACTTGCACTGAGAAGGCTAGGTATGTAGGTGCGGCGACCGAGTAAAACTTGTTCTAAACCCAGCTATTAGACTTTGTTGATGCCTAAATTCTCATGACAAAGAGTCTTTCGTGTAAAATTAGAGTATATCCTTTATCTGGATTGTATTGGAGGATGGAAATTGGCGAGTGATTTACCATCTAGTCCTTGTTCTAGTACTCCTTCATCCGCAGTTAGTTGTCTTACATTTGTTTAGATATTTCCTTCGTCTTAAATTAGTTGTCTTCAATTTATTTAGACTAGATATGTCTTAGATTTGTCTAGATGCGTGTCTAGACAATTTAAGACAACTAATTTGGGACAGAGATAATGTTATTTCATCTTACATAGACAAAAACTAAGTCCTATACTTTCTCTCTGTTTTGCTCATCTGAGTTGTATGAGCAGTAATTGACGAGACCAAGAAAAGAACACCAGCGTGGTAATAATGAACTAAACTATAGTCATGTTTGGTTCATGACTAGCTTTGCCATCACTAACTTTGGAAATATTGTGACCACAGAAAGTATGGCCACCAAATATGGCAAGATTTGGCAAAAAAATAAAACTGAACTTGTGATACGTGGATTATGTAGATAGAAAAGTGTGGCAAGCCAGCTAAAGAGTGCAGCACATGCCAGGTAGACTATAATCTATTTTGGAATGAAGGTAAGACAAAATTAATTAGATCTGTTAAGGATTAGGTAACTTGTTCTAAACACGGCCACTAGGGAATCTCCAAGACCGAACTGCAAACTATCCAGATCGCGTTGTCCGGACCACGTGAGCCATCAATACGGGCCCGTATCGGTCCGTGGGGTGGTCCAGACGTGATTTCTCTCGCAAACCGAAGACAAAAGCAGGGGAGGTTTGCGAGAGTCTGGGCACTTGAAACGTATGAATCCGACTCCCCGGGCCCACCCAAAACCCTTCCCGGACCCCACGACTCCATTCTCTTCATTTTCTCTGCTTCCTTCTTTCTCTCTTGCCTTCGCCGCCACTCCACCACCCCGGCCACCACGCCACACCCCTGTCGGAACTCTGCGTCTCCGTCACCTCAGCGCTCCAGCAAGGCTCCCCGCTGCTTCTTCTCTGTCTCCGTTCAACCCCTGTTCTTAGACCGTCCCGCCAGGTACCATCCTCTACTGTTATTATCACCATGCCCGGCAACTGTTTGATGAATAGCCAGATCTGAAAACAGTTGTCCCTTCTTCTTTCTACCAATGGATTCCGATTTGGAGTACACATACGAGCATTATGTTGAGTCGTCCGACGGCTCGTCAGACGAGGAGGACTACTCCGATGAGACGGTGATGATGCAGGCGGTTCTTAAAGACGCGGAGCGTGCGGAGGAACATGTTCTCAATTTTAAGGGCTCGATCAAGAGTCATCGAGTGCTCAACCACAATAGGGCGCGCGAGCATTTGACACTAATGACCGACTATTTTGCCCCAGATGCACTACTCACTGACTATTTTCGCCGGCGTTTTCGGATGCGTAAGACTGTCTTCGGTCGTTTGTATGGTGGCGTCCGGTCCTACGATGACTACTTCATCCTGAAGAAGGACACCGTGGGAACGATTGGCTTCTCTAGTTCCAGAAGTGCACGACCACACTCTGGATGCTTGCATATGACACGGCCGCTGATTTGTGGGACGAGTACCCACGGATGTCTGAGAGCACATTGCGGAGATGCCATGGTCAGGTTTGCAACTGTCGTGGTTGAGGTGTTCGAAACCTCAGTAACTAAGATAACCAAGTGTGGCAGACACCGAGAGGCTCTTAGCAATCTCAGAAGCAAGAGGGTGGCCAGGTTTGCTTGGATCTCTTGACTCCATGCATTGGAAATGGAAGAACTGCCCGAAGGCTTTACAAGGGCAATATCAGGGTCATGTTAAGAAGCCCACCATCATTCTTGAAGTAGTTGCATCACAAGATCTTTGGATTTGGCACACTTTCTTTGGCATGCCCGGGTCTCACAATCACATCAATGTGTTGCAATGATCGTCATTGTTTATGAAGCTAACTGAAAGAAAAGCTCCTCCTTGCCACTATACTGTCAATGGACATGACTACAACATGGGCTACTATCTGGTTGACGGTATCTATCCTCCATGGTCTACCTTTGTCAGCACCATCTCAAACCCAGTTGGACAGAAAAAGGCTCACTTTGCCCAAAGACAAGAAGAAGCTAGAAACGATGTGGAGAGGGCATTTAGGGTTCTTCATACCAGTTTTGCTGTTGTTCGTGGACCTGCAAAATAATGGGATCCGGAGACCTTGTGGGAGTTGATGACATGTTGTGTGATCATGCACAAGATGATCGTCGAGGATGAGGGTGACGCTGATGCTGCGGCTCTGGAATTTGAGAACATGGGTGATCCTATCCAACTTCTGGACCAGAATCCGACCACATTTGAAGAGTTTATTCAAATGCATCAACAAATTCAGCATAGACCATCTCACGAGCAGCTGAAGGAAGACCTGATTGAGTATCAATGGGCGGTGAAAGGAGGCAACAATGTTGGAATGTAATATTTGAACTTTTTAAAATTTGAACTAGTGCTGCATGCGGCTATTTGAACATCTGTACCCTTTGCATGCGGCTATTTGATTGTGTAGACTTGAAAAAAATGAGGAAGGCCGGATCTTTTGCGGCTACGGTTGGATGGCGCCCTCCCGCATCCGTGTCCACGGACTGGTCCCCCCCCCCCCCCCGGTCCGTGGACGGATGCGTGAGGAAATTTGCGGGTTGCCGTTGGAGATACCCTTAGACTCGATCGATGCTAGAATTCTCAGGACAAGGAGTCCTTTGTACAAATGTTAAACGTTTTGCTTATACCTTGATTGAACTAGTCCCCGATGGGTCTTAAAAGCATCTTTAGCAGATCCCGTAAAAACGGTCAAACCTTTAGATTTACGGTACATGTTAAAAAACACACCGAACAAATTCTGTAAAATAGCACATCCCGTATTTTTCTTTATGGGTTCCCGTATATTAGAGCACCCATCCATCATATATTGAGGATTCGAGCTGTTTTTTGAGGATCCCGTAAAACCGGTCAATGCCGGAGCAGGAGGCTGGTGACACTGCGCGCGAGCAGCGAGCAGGCAGAGGAGCTCGGCAGCGGCTGGCCGAAGCATCGCCGGAGCACGCGGCAGGCCGGAACGTCGCCGGAGCAGGGGGCATGGCGACGCCGCGCTCGAGCGGCAACCAGGTGGAGGAGCTCGGCAGCGGCCGGCTGGAGCATCGCTGGAGCACGCGGCCGGCCGGAACATCGCCGGAGCATCACCGGAGCGTCGCCGGAGCAGGCAGCGAGCCGGAGCGGCATCAAAGCAAGCGGCAGGCCTGAGCGGTGCCGTTCTGACCGACCGGAGTTCGAGTTCGTCCATGCGTGCGTCTCGAGAAAGAAGAAGCGTGAGGAGAAAAAGAACTTTTACAATACGGGTTTACGGGATCTGTTCCGCTTGATTCCTCATGGTGTCGCAAATTCGTTTTAAGGGGACCTGTATACTGTTTTTACAGGTGATGTTTTTACGGGATCTGTTAGAGATGGCTTGAGAAATGTGAGTAGGAGAGGACAGCAAAGCAAGCATAGATGCAAGGGGATGAACAATGTATTCTTTTTAATTTTGATTCCTCGCAAATTTAAGAGTTCTCTACAAATATCTAAATATATTGGCGTTTCTTAAAGGATGTGGGGTCATTGTGGGTGTCGGTGTGTGTGTTAAAGGTGATAAATAGTGTTTAACTCGTGCTAATTTAATCTCAGGTAGTGTTTAACTCATGCTAATTTAATCTTAGATAGTGTTTAACTCAGGCTAATTTGATCGTAGATATAGATCGGTTATTCATAGAACATGAACATTGTTAGCACTTCAATTAGCAGCACAACATGGAACCCATAGTTGATTAATTAATCATTGCTGGAAACAAGCAAAGAAGCTCCTATTTTCTCATGACGGTTTGATTCTGCATCGATGATGCAGAGACAAAGGGTATGAAGTTTTCATTATCTCAAATGTTTGCTCATGGTGACCAAGGGGCGGTGAAGTTTTAATCTTGACAAAGAGCATAGTTTTCCTAGCTAGTGATCATTGTGTTGTACTTGCAGAAGGCTAGGTGTGTAAGCAATGGAGTAGGGCTTATTCTAACCCAGCCATTGGACTCGGTTGATGCCAAAATTCAACCTCATCCCCATTTCGTTCTAGCAAACTGGAGTATGTCCTTTATCTTGATCGCATTGGAGGGTGGCAAGTGATTTACTATCTAGTCCTTTAATCTAGCTTCATTCAACCTCATCCCCATTTTGATCGTCCGCACCTTGAGATCTGAGCTGTACAAGCTTTAGCTAACGAGACCAAGAAAAGTAAACCAGAGTGATGGAACTACTTGCAATGCAGCAAGGGCAGCCGGAGCCATCTCCAATCCTAGACAACAACTACTTTTCACAGGCTTCCTGTTGGTAACATTCTACTATAACTTGCCACCGGCGCCGGAATCGTAATTGTTGGATTCCTGATGCATCCAAATCCTAAGAACGTATCAAGGAACTCTTGCCAGCGCAAACACAAGACACACGCCCTAACAACTTAAGGCCGAAAAGACGGGAGCAAGAGAGGAAGGCGAGCTGGGGAGACTACTCTTTATGTTCCTCGCCTACCTTGCGATGCAAGCGTATGCCTGCTTTCATATACCAGGACTGCAAGACAATGCACACCTACTTCTACTTTAAATTCCGATTCTTATAGATTTAGAAGTTCTCTACAAACTATCTAAATATATAATTGTGTTTCTCAATAGATGTGGGGTCGTTGTGGGTAAATTGACCCACACAAAGTGAAGATGAGTGTTCACTCGAATGTACCCGGCGTTCGAGATGAGCAAGAAATGCATGTACTGGAAATTAACTGAAGATGCGCGACACATGGGAGCTAGATCTCTATTTTACTTTGGAAAGAAGGCACTACTCATTGCAAATTTGCAATACACAGGTACGAGAAATAAACATATCAAGCCATATCGCTGCCATGGCCATGACAGTATCTTAACTTAGTGTTTCTCTTTTTCAACATTGAGACCACAGGCCTGAAAAACATCCACACACTGGGGGGCAATTTATTCAGGGAAAAGAGGCAAAAGGGCAACATGACAAATACTGGTACATCTCCAACGTTTTATTTTCTTTCTTTGACAGTCTATTATTATTGCAATGTTTGTCTCATATCGGTATTTCTGTTGAGATTCAGCGAACCCCGTCTAACAATACAATTATGGTGCAACCACTTGTAATTGATGTATCTTTCATTGGAAGTATTATTCAACAAATATTCCATGGCAGCCTAGGCAGCACTGTTTAACAGATTTTTGTTTATCGCACCCCTCCATCCAGTGAAGAACCTTGCGTGCCCCTGAGACCATCAAAGATCAGAAGTGAAACAGGAAACTAGTTAGTCTGGTGGGAAAGCAAAACTGAAATACATGTGACTTGAGACATGTTAAACATTAAGGTAGCTTTCTGAAATCAATTGTTCATATGTTGGATGTAGCAGCCAGCTGAAACTGAAAGTGCCTATTTTGAAGTTGACGGCAAATTTAACTGAAATCGGTGAAAAGTCCACAAACTAACTAGATAGATACCTAGAAAGCTTCCCATATTACAACCACATGACAAGATTACCAACACATTAACAGAATTAACAGAAATACATAAGCATCCAAGCCAAGAATGCACTCTCACAGGTCACAGTATTGCTGATTGCTCAGGAGTAACATTAATTGAGAAACACTTAAAAACATTAATTGGGCAACCAATTCTGGAAAAAGATGGGTCAGTTCATAACATCTGATTTAACTACAAAAATATTTGCATAGCAAATTTCCATTAACAAAAGGTGTAGCCCAAACAAGGAAGACCATGCAAAATAAGTATGCTTGACAGAGGGAAAACCTAACCAACGGGTACTTCAAAACATAGTAACAATGTGAAATAATTTTTTTCTCAAACTCTTTTCAGAAGCTATGGTGTATATATCGATAATAAACGCATCAATATCCAAGTTCCAGTGCTGCAGTGTACTCAGGTTAAGTCCAATTAAAACAAGTGAAGCAGGGGTTAGAAGACTTAACCTAACTGAACACTGGCAAATTTTAACTGAACTAAAGAAGTGTCTAGCTTAACAAGTCATGATGCAATATAGCCATATGCATCCCTTTCTTGCAAACATGCAAGAGCTGGGGGCAGTATTAAGGATTTCCACATGCTACATATAAAAGGTGTATATTGACTAAATTTATCATACAGAAATTAATCAGTATACAAGGATAGTCAGTTCTACGAAAAATAAGTGTTACACTAGCTGTTGATAGTTAAATTAGTAAATCACCACGGCCCCCTTGGTGCAAACCAAATGAATGCATATTCTGGTGACCACAATTTAAGGTTATTTGCAGGTTATTCTGGGGTCCAGTATCCACATCTACCATGTGTGTCTTTACAAAGAAAGCTGTTTGTAAGAGATAATTTTTGAGTCCTCTGAGGTGATCCTGGAAAGCTGTTTGTAAGAGATGTAAGTTGTGTTCATGTACTAAATCCTTAGCACGTTTGACGTGCTAAGGATTTAGTACATGAACACAACGTACATCTCCTTCAAGGAAATGAGAATAGCACAATGCTTAATAAGAATGTGGGGAATTGGAAGAGATAGCTTTTGAGTCCTCTAAGGTCATCGTGGATTCCTTCAGCAAGCAAATCTCTGACTAGACGAACAATGGTTAGAGCATGTGTAAGAAAATGGTGAGGCAACAAAGGCAAGTGTAAGAAAATGGTGAGGCAACAAAGGCAAGTGCAAGAAACTGGTGAGGCAACAGAGGCATAGCGATCTGTGAGATCTGAGATTGGACCTCCTCAACCATTAATGACAAAGATAGAAGCAACAACTGGACTTAAGAATCATGATTCATCGTGTCCTGCCCGGGTACCTTATGTACATTTATGGTCCTCTAAACTTTAAGTGCTGAACCGTATTGTGTGTGAAGTGGTTGTGCTAGTGTGGTCTATCATAATGCAGTAAGCAGTTGAACTATTATTTACTTCCTCCCACACTACTACTCATTTCTACGTTGCTACTTCCTTCGCATCTGCAGAATTGCTATTGCTTTCGTTGTGCGAACTCTCTTCTTGGTTGCAGTTCATCATATTGACTTCGTCAACTCATCATTTTGTGTAGATACATGTAGCAGATGGCAAGGACCAAGGAGTTCATTTGTTACATGTTGTAGTATTGGATTTTTCTCCATGCATATGCTTTCATGGTATCAGTGTTATTCAGACAACATAGCTAAGAACACGTGGGCAGTGAGTTATGATCAGAAACAGAGAAGTACTCTAGGCCCAGAAACCAAACAAATTGTAATTAAACATGAACCATCTCAACCACTGTACGACATAGTGCCCCTGACACACCATGTTAATCAGAAAGAGAAATGCCAATGATAACATCACCTCTCCTGGAGTCAAGACGGTAGCGTCTATACTTCCAATTGTCCCAATCATTATTAAGCAAATGGAGGCATTTTCGCACTGCTAAACTAAGAAGAGCACCTATAGAATCATATATCTCCCTACTTGGCATCCTAGAAACATGGAAATGCCAATGATAACATCACCTCTCCCGGAATCAAGACGGTAGCGCCTATACTTCCAATCGTCCCAATCATTATTAAGCAAACAGAGGCATTTTCGCACTGATAAACTAAGAAGAGCACCTATAGAATCATATATCTCCCTACTTGGCATCCTAGAAACATGTTTCCTACCGAACATGTGATATGAAATTCTTTAGTTTTTTATTTTTCAAATAAGGATGTGTGTTCAATGCGAGAAGTGAGGAGAAACTGTGTGGAAGTAAATTTGATCATTAATTGGTTCGATTAAAAATAGTAAGAACATGCTAAAAATATGTGTCACTACGAAATAGACAGTAAAGATCAATTGAGTGAACAAACTCAATCCGTGCAACTGATAGACACAATTAGGTAGTTGTTAGTAATGACATAGTCAAACCATAGATGGCACAAAATACTATCACGTCATGCGGAACTTTTTCGGCCTAGCAGAAACAACTGCCACAATCCCAAGAGGGAAGAGGCACTCCTAGTTAGTGAATTATGTTAAGTGACACCAAAACTGTATCCTCTCAAAAGCACTTCCTAATAATACAGATAACCTGGTTAGGTGACCCAATTTCTTCTTCTGACTGGCTTGGCAAGTCAAAAGCATTAAATCCTTAACTTGCTAGTCCCACAAGCTCCTAAACTGAGCTTAAGTTTATCTAGTTAGAAATAGGCTTAATCATCTAAAATAATCCACCCCAAGCAACAATTAGAATCAGTCACCATTTAATCCCATGTTTAACGTTAGCCATAAACGAAAATGTAGCATAAATGTCACTAAAGGTCATCAAATTTAAATTAATTTCATATGTAACATCTGCCATGAGATGTGAGCAAAGGGCGTTGAATTGTATTAACAATGGATGCTTTTCTTCAACATTTGCATAACTTATCCAAAATTCCAAACACATTTGCAGAGAAGGGACAATAAGTTTACAGTTGGAAAATATCTTTTACGAGAAAAATGCATCTGCTCAAGCAACAGATAGAAAATAAAAGTGGTTATGAACATTTACACCCCCTTCAACTGAGAATGGTAGTTAGGTAAATTTAACTTGTGTCCCAGTGGCAGATGAACAACCACAAAGAGGACATGACATAATTCACTAGCTTCGGAGAAAAAATGCTAACTCGATTAAAACTTCCAACCAGCATACTTCCTAGATCATATAAAACTAGATGGCCATACACACAGAAACAGTATAACTCCTGTTGAACCCCAAAGAAACATATCAAAGATTGATCATTTGTATTGAAGATGTATGTAGCCTATATATCTGCATCGCTCCCACAGAAATCGTGACACTGTTAGGAGTTTAGATCATGTAACTGAACTTATTTCATGAAGTTGCAAGGAAAGGGGAATGGGTCAATGGGCTCTCACTTCTTATTCCGCCGCTTGCTTTTGGGGGTGCCCCAGCCCTCGAGCTTGGCCACCGGGCAGCCACAGCGGTTGCGGAAGAGCAGGACAGCGCGGCCGTTGGGCGGCGCCATCCGGCGGAGCTCTGCGCGAAGGCACTCGTAGTCCGGATTGTTCCCGCTCTGGCCCCCTTTCCACGGCAAGGTCTCGATCTCGCGCCACATGGCGGCGTCAGCGCCGCCAACGGTGCTCCCCCCGCCAGCCCGCACGGCCTCCTCGCTCTGGAGCTGGACATCGAACTCGAGCGCCTTCCGGAGCCCGCGGCAGCGCGGGTTGCGGCAGCGGCGGCGAGGGAGGCGTCGGCAGGACAGGAAGGCGGCCGTGGCGAGCACCGCGGCTGCGGCGACGTAGGGGAGGCCGGCAGCGAAGTAGGGCAGGGCGGCGGCGGCGGAGGCGAGCGCCGCGGCGGCGGGCGGCGACGCGAGGAGCGGGGAGAGCGAGCGCGAGACGTGGGCGAGCGAGGAGGCGAGGAGGAAGGCGAGGGAGAAGAGCACGAGCAGGAGGATGAGGAGATCGAGCGTGGCCGAGGAGGGGGTGTGCCTGCAGGAGGAAGGCGAGAGGGAGAGGGAGACGTGGCCGCCGCCCCCGCCGCCGGAGTGGGAGTGGGAGCGGGAGGAGGACGGCGCCATGGCTGCGGCCGCGGCGGCGGGGGGCGGGCTGGCGGCGGCGGCGGCGGGCGTGCGGTGGGGGCAGGGGAACGGCCGGAGCATGACGCGGCCGGCGGGGCTGGGGGGTGGGGAATTAATCTGCAGATTTGGGTGGCTTGATTAGTCCGGATCCGATACTTTGCTTGCCTTGTTTATCTTCGGGTTGGGGTTTTGGCCCTTTCCGCTCCCACTTTTTCTAATAGTCGAGATTAGTTTCTTAATAAGTGTTTCGGGGATTATTTAGGGAGGGCTGGCTGTGCCATTCGTGGGCAGATGAGGTGCGGTGGGTGGATCAGGATCGGTCAAGATCGAACTCCTGGCTGGCTGAAGCGCAGCTCCCCTCTAGATTGTTGACCTTACAAAACACAGTAAAATGCATAAAACCATCACATTTACGACACAATTATCCAAAAACCACAGCGGCATTTCTCTTTAAGAACAAATATTCTTTATGAAAATCCTTGATTAACAAAGGCAGGAGGCCACGGGAACCAATTTGTTTTTTGTGGTTGGATTGTTACGAGGATAATGGTATTCTCGGCCCATCACAGTTCAGGTATTAGACTTGGCACCGGTGCTTGCAATTTTTTAAAATTTATTTTAGGCCTTCTGACAATATGCGTTCAGTGAGAGGAGACATTTTCATTGCCTACCAAAGCTTTTTTCTTCTTCTTCTTTTCTACGAAAATGATTCAGATCTATTATCAAAGTCTTTCCTCCTCCACAAGAAAAGTCTCCTTCCTCCTCTCGTCGGCACCGCCGCGGATCCGCCCCGCCTCCGATGGCCTTTGGCCTGTGGAGGTGTGGAGGATCTCCCCCCCTCCCGCCGTCGGCGGGAGGGACCCCATTCTTATTTTTGCTAGGTTGAACGTCTTGGTTGTGGCTGTGTGGCAGCGACAATGTCCCTCGGTAGCAATAATGTCTCCCACGTCCTACCCCGTCCCGATGGTGCGAATAGCGTTGTCAGAGGATGTGTGGAGGTGTGTCTCTGTTGGATCTTATGGGATTCGGTCGGTGCTGATCTTCGGTGGATCTATTTGGATCCAGTTTTTGTTTGTCTTCGTTCGAGTGGTTTCACGTTTAATCTTTCCAATCTACAACTCTCTTCATCGGTGATGGTTGCTGCTCTGGTGTGCTGGTCCTTTGGGGTCTTAGCACTACGACTTTCCGACTGTCTACTACAACAAGGTTTGCCCGACTCCGGTGATGGAGGGGCGATGACGGCGGCGCGTCTTCGGCTCGCTCCAGTGCTTGTAGTCGTCGCTAGGTGGTCCATAGACCTAGTTGTAATTTTTATTACCTCTTGTGTTCTCTGTACTTCCATGATTGATGAATAGATTGGAAATTTCTTTCGCAAAAAAATAAAAAAAACAAATAAAAGACCAAGAGCTAAGAATGCATTGGAATAGGCGTGACTAGCCGGCGACCCAAACATGAAACTCAAGGAAATATGCCCCTAGAGGTAATAATAAATTTGTTATTTATATTTCTTTATATCATGATAAATTTTTAATATTCATGCTAGAATTGTATTAACCGGAAACTTAGTACATGTGTGAATACATAGACAAAATAGAGTGTCCCTAGTATGCCTCTGCTTGATTATCTCGTTAATCAAATATGGTTAAGTTTCTTGACCATAGACATGTGTTGTCATTTGATGAACGGGATCACATCATTAGAGAATGATGTGATGGACAATACCCATCCGTTAGCTTAGCATAATGATCGTTAAGTTTTATTGCTATTGCTTTCTTCATGACTTATACATATTCCTCTGACTATGAGATTATGCAACTCCCGAATACCGAAGGAACACCTTGTGTGCTATCAAACGTCACAACGTAATTGGGTGATTATAAAGATGCACTACAAGTGTCTCCGAAAGTGTTTGTTGGGTTGACATAGATCGAGATTAGGATTTGTCACTCCGAGTATCGGAGAGGTATCTCTGGGCCCTCTCGGTAATGCACATCACTATAAGCCTTGCAAGCAATGTGACTAATGAGTTAGTTACGGGGTGATGCATTACGGAACGAGTAAAGAGACTTGGACGTTATGAATGTTTGGTAGACTAAAGCTGATGACTACTTGATAGTTCAGTGTGCCATGCTTTACGGCTTAGAATCGGGACTTCAAAGACATTTTGAACGTCATGGAGCATATGAGATGTTCCAAGAGTTAAAGTTAATATTTCAAGCAAATGCCTGAGTTGAGAGATATGAAGTCTCCAATAAGTTCTATAGCTGCAAGAAGGAGGAGAACAGTTTTGTCAGTGAAACATACTCAGAATGTCTGGGTACCATAACCACTTGACTCAGCTGGGAGTTAATCTTCTTGTTGATAGTGTAATTGACAGAGTTCTTCAATCACTTCCACTAAACTATAAAGGTTTCGTGATGAACTATAATATGAAAGGGATGGAAAAGACAATTCCCGAGCTCTTCGCAATGCTAAAGGCTGCAGAGGTAGAAATCAAGAAGGAGCATCAAGTGTTGATGGTTAAAAAGACCACTAGTTTTAAGAAAAAGGGCAAAGGGAAGAAGGGGAACTTCAAGAAGAATAGCAAGCAAGTTGATGCTCCCAGGAAGAAGCCCAAGTCTGGATTTAAGCCTGAAACTAAGTGCTTCTACTACAAAGGGACTGGTCACTGGAAGCGGAACTGCCCCAAATATTTGGCGGATAAGAAGGATGACAAAGTTAAAGGTATATTTGATATACATGTTATTGATGTGTTCCTTACTAATGCTCGTAGTAGCGCCTGAGTATTTGATACTGGTTTTGTTGCTCATATTTGTAACTCGAAACAGGGGCTATGGATTAAACGAAGATTGACTAAGGACGAGGTGATGATGCGCGTAGGAAATGGTTCCAAGGTCGATGTGATCGCAGTCGACACGCTACCTCTACATCTACCTTCGGGATTAGTTTTAGATATGAATAATTGTTATTTGGTGTCAGCGTTGAGCATGAACATTATATCTGGATCTTGTTTGATGCGAGACGGTTATTCATTTAAATCAGAGAATAATGGTTGTTCTATTTATATGAGTAATATCTTTTGTGGTCATGCACCCTTGTTGAGTGTCTATTTTTGTTAAATCTTGATCATAGTGATACACATATTCATAATGTTGAAGCCAAAAGATGCAAAGTTAATAATGATAGTGCAACTTATTTGTGGCACTGCTGTTTAGGTCATATTAGTGTAAAGTGCATGAAGAAACTCAATGTTGATGGGCTTTTGGAATCACTTGATGCTTGCGAACCATGCCTCATGGGCAAGTGGACTAAGACTCCGTTCTCCGGACAATGGAGCGAGCAACTGACTTATTGGAAATAATACATACTGATGTATGTGGTCCGATGAGTGTTGAGGCTCGCGGCGGGTATCGTTATTTTCTGACCTTCACAGATGATTTGAGTAGATATGGGTATGTCTACTTAATGAAACATAAGTCTGAAACATTTGAAAAGTTCAAAGAATTTTGGAGTGAAGTAGAAAATCGTCGTAACAAGAAAATAAAGTTTCTATGATCTGATAGTGAAGGTGAATATTTGAGTTACGAGTTTGGTCTTCATGTGAAACAATGTGGAATAGTTTTGCAACTCACGCCATCTAGAACACCACATCATAATGGTGTGTCCGAATATCGTAACCATACTTTATTAGATATGGTGCGATCTATGATGTCTCTTACCGATTTACCACTATCGGTTTGGAGTTATGCTTTAGAGACGGCTGCATTCACATTAAATTGGGCACCATCTAAATCCGTTGAGACGACACCATATGAATTGTAGTTTGGCAAGAAATCTAAGCTGTCGTTTCTTAAAGTTTGAGGTTGCGATGCTTATGTGAAAAAGCTTCAGCCTGATAAGCTCGAACCCAAATTGGAGAAATGCGTCTTCATAGGATACCCAAAGGAAACTGTTGGGTACACCTTAATCCGAAGGCAAGATATTCGTTTCTAAGAATGTATCCTTTCTAGAGAAGGAGTTTCTCTCGAAAGAAGTGAGTGGGAGGAAAGTACTGAAGGAAATATGCCCTAGAGGCAATAATAAAGTGGTTATTATATTTCCTTATATCATGATAAATGTTTATTATTCATGCTAGAATTGTATTAACCGGAAACTTAGTACATGTGTGAATACATAGACAAACTGAGTGTCACTAGTATGCCTCTACTTGACTAGCTCGTTAATCAAAGATGGTTAAGTTTCCTAGACATGGACAAAGAGTTGTCATTTTATGAACGGGATCACATCATTAGAGAATGATGTGATTGACTTGACCCATCCATTAGCTTAACACTTTGATCGTTTAGTTTACTGCTATTGCTTTCTCCATGACTTATACATGTTCCTATGACTATGAGATTATGCAACTCCCGAATACCAGAGGAACACTTAGTGTTCTATCAAACGTCACAACGTAACTGGGTGACTATAAAGATGCTCTACAGGTGTCTCCGATGGTGTTTGTTGAGTTGGCATAGATCGAGATTAGGATTTGTCACGCCGTGTATCGGAGAGGTATCTCTGGGCCCTCTCAGTAATGCACATCACTATAAGCCTTGCAAGCAGTGTGACTAATGAGTTAGTTACGGGATGTTGCATTACGGAATGAGTAAAGAGACTTGCCGGTAACGAGATTGAACTAGGTATTGAGATACCGACGATCGAATCTCGAGCAAGTAACATACCGATGACAAAGGGAACAACATATGTTGTTATGCGGTTTGACCGATAAAGATCTTCGTAGAATATGTAGGAACCAATATGAGCATCCAGGTTCCGCTATTGGTTATTGACCGGAGACGAGTCTCGGTCATGTCTACATAGTTCTCGAAACCGTAGGGTCCGCACGCTTAACGTTCGGTGACGATCGGTATTATGAGTTAATGTGTTTTGATGTACCGAAGGTAGTTAGGAGTTCCGGATATGATCACAAACATGACAAGGAGTCTCGAAATGGTCGAGACATAAAGATCGATATATTAGAAGGCTATGTTTGGACATCGGAATGGTTCCGGGTGAGTTCGGGCATTTACCGGAGTACCGGGGGGTTACCGGAACCCCTCGGGGAGTGTATGGGCCTTAATGGGCCTTAGTGGGAGAGTGAAAGTGCGTTATATCGAGACTAGAGGGGGGGAATAGGCGATTTTTATGAAAGTCTTCAAAACGTGGAAGTTATGAAGACAAACGATAGAAATAAACCTATTACCATGCAGCGGAAGGTAGACTACACTAGGCAAGCCATAGTCAAGTATTCAATAGAGTGAAAGCACAATGACTTAATAGGCAGCAATGTAGTAAGGATCAGGTAGGAAGATATTATGAAGCCATACAGAGCATGCAGTCACTCAGTGAAGACAAAAGATAGTGCAAACATACAATGACTTCACAAGGAGCAACAGTAAGTAAAGGGAAGGGAAGATGAAACCAGTGACTCGTTGAAGACAATGATTTGTTGGACCAGTTCCAGTTGCTGTGACAACTGTACGCCTGGTTGGGGCGGTTAGGTATTTAAACCTTAGGACACACAGTCCCGGACACCCAGTCCTGAACACGCAGCTCAGGACACCCAGTCCTCACCGTATTCCCCTTGAGCTAAGGTCACACAGACCTCGCCCAATCACTCTGGTAAGTCTTCAAGGTAGACTCCCAAACCTTCACAGACTCCGTTCACCGGCAATCCACAATGTCTCTTGGATGCTCAGAACGCGACGCCTAACCGGCTGGAGGATGCATAGTCCTCAAGTGTAATAAGTCTTCAGATCGCAGACAAGAAGACTTAAGTGATGCCCAATTCTCTCTGGCTCTGGGTGGTTAGGGCTTTATCCTTGCAAGGAATTCTCTCTCAAAGGCTTCGAGGTGGGTTGCTCTCAAACGACAAAAGCCGTACTCTCAATCTGAGCAGCCAACCGTTTATGGTTGTGGGGGGTGGGCTATGTATAGCCACTTGGAAACCTGACCTGATTTGTCCGAAATGACCCTGGGTCACTAAGGAACTGACACATGTTCCAACGGTCAGATTTCAAACTCACACGGCAACTTTACTTGCGCTACAAGCAAAGCTGACTTGTCCGACTCTGGACAAGATTCACTCTCATAGTCTTCACTCGAAGACATAGGTTTTTGGTTAGGCATCACTTCAGTCAGTCTGACTGGTTCTCTTGGACCCCACTTAACAGTACGGTGGTTCCTATGACTCAACACAAAAGAAAAAGAACTACGAAAGATCTAAGTCTTTGAGCTCCATAGGCTTCATGTGGTGTCTTCTCTTGTCATAGTCTTCAATGTGAATATCTTCATATACCACCTTTGACTTCAATGTCTTCATACATTTTTAGGGGTCATCTCTGGTAGGAAAACCGAATCAATGAGGGACTTCTACCTGTGTTATCCTGCAATTCTCACAAACACATTAGTCCCTCAACTAGGTTTGTCGTCAATACTCCAAAACCAACTAGGGGTGGCACTAGATGCACTTCCAGAGAGAGGAGGAGGTGGCCAAGGTGGAGGGCGTGCCCCCCAAGCCCAATCCAAATTGGGTGGGGGGGCCTTCCTTCCTTCCCTCTGTCCCCCTTCCTTCTCTCCTACTCCAACAAGGGAAAGGGGGAATCCTACTCCCACCAGGAGTAGGACTCCCCCCTTGGGCGCGCCATAGAGGGCCGGCCCTCCCTCTCCTCCAGTCCTTTATATACGGGGGAGGGGGCACCCCATAGACACACAAGTTGATTGTTTAGCCATGTGCGGTGCCCCCTCCACAGATTTCCACCTCGGTCATATCATTGTAGTGCTTAGGCGAAGCCCTACGTCGATAGCTTCATCATCACCGTCATCACACAGTCGTGCTGACGAAGCTCTCCCTCGACACTCAGCTGGATCTATTGTTCGTGGGACGTCACCGAGCTAAATGTGTGCAGATTGCAGAGGTGTCGTACCTTCGGTGCTAGGATTGGTTGGATCATGAAGACGTACGACTACATCAACTGCGTTGTCATAACGCTTCCGCTTACTGTCTACGAGGGTACGTGGGCAACACTCGTCCCCTCTGGTTGCTATGCATCACCTAGATGGATCTTGCGTGTGCGTAGGATTTTTTTTGAAATTACTGCGTTCCCCAACAGTGGCATCCGTGCCAGGTCTATGCGTAGATGTTATATGCACGAGTAGAACACAAAGGAGTTGTGGGCGTGGGTATATACATATTGCTTGCCGTCACTAGTTGATTCTTGATTCAGCGGTATTGTTGGATGAAGCGGCTCAGACCGACATTATGCATATGCTTACAGGAGACTGGTTCTACCGACGTGCTTCGCACATAGGTGGCTAGTGGGTGTATGTTTCTCCAACTTTAGTTGAATCGGATTGAATGAACAGGGTTCTTTCTGAAGATCAAAAAGCAATCACTATACTGTGTTGTGGTTTTTGATGCGTAGGTAAGAACGGTTCTTGCTAAGCCCGTAGCAGCCACGTAAAACTTGCAACAACAAAGTAGAGGACGTCTAACTTGTTTTTGCAGGGCATGTTGTGATGTGATATGGTCAAGACATGATGAGATATAGATTGTTGTATGAGATGATCATGTTTTGTTGAAGTTATCGGCAACTGGAAGGAGCCTTATGGTTGTCTCATTATTGCATAAGATGCAAGCGCCATGTAATTGCTTTACTTTATCGCTATGCGATAGCAGTAGTTGCAAAAGCAATAGTTGGCGTGACAACCATGTGATGACACATTGATAAAGATCAAGATGATGGATATCATGGTGTCATGCCGGTGACGATGGAGATCATGACGGTACTTTGGAGATGGAGATCAAAGGCACAAAATGATGATGGCCATATCATGTCACATATTTTGATTACATGTGATGTTTATCTTTTATGCTTCTTATTTTGCTTAGTACGGTGGTAGCATTATAAGATGATCTCTCACTAAATTTCAAGGTATAAGTGTTCTCCCTGAGTATGCACTGTTGCGACAGTTCGTCGTGCCGAGGCACCACGTGATGATCGGGTGTGATAAGCTCTACGTTCACATACAACGGGTGCAAGCCAGTTTTGCACACACGTAATACTCGGGTTAAACTTGACGAGCCTAGCATATGCAGATATGGCCTCTGAACACTAAGACCGAAAGGCCGAGCGTGAATCATATAGTAGATATGATCAACATGGTGATGTTCACCATTGAAAGCTACTCCATCTCACGTGATGATCGGACATGGTTTAGTTGATATGGATCACGTGATCACTTAGATGATTAGAGGGATGTCTATCTAAGTGGGAGTTCTTAACTAATATGATTAATTGAACTTCAATTTATCATGAACTTAGTCCTGATAGTATTTGCATATCTATGTTGTAGATCAATTGCTCGCATATAGCTTCCCTGTTTTATTTATGATATGTTCCTAGAGAAAACTATGTTGAAAGATGTTAGTAGGAATGATGTGGACTAGCTCGGTGATATGAGAATTATCCTCATTGCTGCATAGAAGAATTATGTCCTTGATGCACCGCTAGGTGACAGACCTATTGCAGGAGCAGATGCAGACGTTATGAACGTTTGGCAAAGCTCGGTATGATGACTACTTGATAGTTTAGTGCGCCATACTTTACAGCTTAGAACCGGAACTTCAAAGACATTTTGAATGCCACGGAGCATATAAGATGTTCCAAGAGCTGAAATTGGTATTTCAGACTCATGCCCGAGTAGAGAGGTATGAGACCTCTGACAAGTACTTTGCCTACAAGATGGAGGAGAATACCTCAACCAGTGAGCATGTGCTCAGCATGTCTGAGTACTACAATCACTTGAATCAAGTGGGAGTTAATCTTCCAGATAAGATAGTGATTGACAGAGTTCTCTAGTCACTATCGCCAAGTTACTGGAACTTCGTGATGAACTATAATATGTAAGGGATGACGAAAACGATTCCCGAGCTCTTTGCGATGCTGAAATCGGCGAAGGTAGAAATCAAGAAAAGCATCAAGTGTTGATGGTTGACAAGACCATTAGTTTCAAGTAAAAGGGCAAGGGAAATAAAGGGAACTTCAAGAAGAATGGCAAGCAAGTTGCCACTCCCATGAAGAAGCCCAAAGGTAGATCCAAGCCTGAAACTAAGTGCTTCTACTGCAAAGGAAATGGTCACTGGAAGCGGAACTACCCCAAAAACTTGGCGGATAAGAAGGATGGCAAAGTGAACAAAGGTACATTTGATATACAGATTATTGATGCGTACTTTACTAATGTTCATAGTAACCCCTAGGTATTTGATACCGATTTAGTTGCTAAGATTGGTAACTCGAAACAGGATTTACAAAATGAACAGAGACTAGTTGAGGGCAAAGTGACGATGTGTGTTGGAAGAGATTCCAAGGTTGATAAGATCACCATCGCATACTCCCTCTACCTTTGGGATTAGTATTGAACCTAAATAAATGTTATTTGGTGTTTGCGTTGAGCATAATATTATTGGATGATGTTTATTGCAATACGATTATTCATTTAAGTCAAAGAATAATTGTTGTTCTGTTTACATGAATAAAATCTTCTATGGTCATACACTTAAAATAAATGTTTTATTGAATCTCGATCGTAGCGATACACATATTCATAATATCGAAGCCAAAAGATGCAAAGTTAATAATGATAGTGCAACTTATTTGTGGCACTGCCATTTAGGTCATATTGGTGTAAAGCGCATGAAGAAACTCCATGCTAATGGGCTTTTGGAATCACTTGGTTATGAATCACTTGATACTTGCGAACCATGCCTCATGGGCAAGATGACTAAGACTCCGTTCTCCGGAACAATGGAGCGAGCAACTGACTTATTGGAAATAATACATAGTGATGTATGCGATCCGATGCGTGTTGAGGCTCGCGGTGGGTATCGTTATTTTCTGGCCTTCACAGATGATTTGAGCAGATATGTGTATATCTACTTGATGAAACATAAGTCTGAAACATTTGAAAAGTTCAAAGAATTTCAGAGTGAAGTGGAAAATCATCATAACAAGAAAATAAAGTGTCTACGATCTGATCGCGGTGACAAAATATTTGAGTTACGAGTTTGGTCTTCATTTGAAACTATATGGAATAGTTTCGCAACTCACGCTACCTGGAACACCACAACATAATGGTGTGTCCGAACGTCGTAACCGTACTTTATTAGATACGGTACGATCTATGATGTCTCTTACCGATTTACCACTATCGTTTTGGGGTTATGCATTAGAGACGTCTGCATTCACGTTAAAAAGGGCACCATCTAAATCCGTTGAGACGACACCGTATGAACTATGGTTTGGCAAGAAACCCAAGTTGTCGTTTCTTAAAGTTTGGGGTTGTGATATTTATGTGAAAAAGTTTCAGCCTGATAGGCTCATACCCAAATCGGAGAAGTGTGTCTTCATAGGATACCCAAAAGAAACTGTTGGGTACACCTTCTATCATAGATCCGAAAGGCAAGATCTTTGTTGCTAAGAGTGGATCCTTTCTAGAGAAGGAGTTTCTCTCGAAAGAAATGAGTGGGAGGAAAGTAGAACTTGATGAGTTAATTGTACCTTCTCCCGAATTGGAAAGTAGTTCATCACAGAAATCTGTTCCAGTGATTCCTACGCCAATTAGTGAGGAAGCTCATGATAATGATCATGAAACTTCAGATCAAGTTACTACTGAACCTCATAGGTCAACCAGAGTGGTACGGTATTCCTTTCTGGAAGTCATGTTACTAGACCATGATGAACCTACGAACTATGAGGAAGCGACGATGAGCCCAGATTCTGCAAAATGGCTTGAGGCCATGAAATCTGAGACGGGATCCCTGTATAAAGAACAAAGTATGGACTTTGATTGACTTGCCTGATGATCGGTGAGCCATTGAGAATAAATGGATCTTCAAGAGGAAGACGGACGCTGATAGTAGTGTTACTATCTACAAAGCTCGAATTGTCACAAAAAGGTTTTTGACAAGTTCAAAGTGTTGAATACGATGAGATTTTCTCACTCGTATCGATGCTTAAAAGTCTGTCTGAATCATGTTAGCAGTTGCCGCATTTTATGAAATCTGGCAAATGGATGTCAAAACTGTGTTCCTTAATGGATTTATTAAAGAAGAGTTGTATATGATGCAACCAGAATGTTTTGTCAATCCTAATGGTACTAAGAAAGTGTGCAAGCTCCAGCGATCCATTTATGGACTGGTGCAGGCCTCTTGGAGTTGGAATATGCGCTTTGATAGTGTGATCAAAGCATATAGTTTTATACAGACTTGCGGTGAAGCCTGTATTTACAATAAAGTGAGTGGGAGCACTACAGCCTTTCTGATAAGTATATGTGAGTGACATATTGTTGATCAGAAATGATGTAGAATTTTCTGGAAAGCATAAAGGAGTGCTTGAATGAAAGACCTCGATGAAGATGCTTACACATTGAGCATCAAGATCTATAGAGATAGATCAAGACGCTTGATAAGATTTGCCAATGAGTACATACCTTGACAAGATTTTGAAGTAGCTCAAAATGGAACAGTCAAAGAAGGATTTCTTGCCTGTGTTGCAAGGTGTGAAGTTGAGTAAAGACTCAAAACCTGACCACGGTAGAACATAGAAAGAGAATGAAAAATCATTCCCCATGCCTCAGTCATAGGTTCTATAAAGTATGCTATGCTGTGTACCAGTCCTATTGTATACCTTAGCATGATTTTGGCAAGGGAGTACAATAGTGATCTAGCAGTAGATCACTGGGCAGCGGTCAAAATTATCCTTAGAGGAGTAAGGAAATATTTCTCAATTATGGAGGTGATAAAAGAGTTCATCGTAAAGAGTTACGTCGATGCAAGCTTTTTACACCGATCTAGATCACTCTAAGTCTCTATCTAGATACATATTGAAAGTGGGAGCAATTAGCTAGAGTAGCTCTGTCCAGAGTATTGTAGACATAGAAATTTGCGAAATACATATGGATCTGAATGTTGCAGACCCGTAGACTAAACTTCTCTCACAAGCAAAACATGATCACTCTTTGGGTGTTAATCACATAGCGATGTGAACTAGATTATTGACTCTAGTAAACCCTCTGGGTATTAGTCACATGAATATGTGAACTAATCACATAAAGATGTGAACTATTGGTGTGAAATCACATGGCGATGTGAACTAGATTATTGACTCTAGTGCAAGTGGGAGACTGAAGGAAATATGCCCTAGAGGCAATAATAAAGTGGTTATTTATATTTCCTTATATCATGATAAATGTTTATTATTCATGCTAGAATTGTATTAACCAGAAACTTAGTACATGTGTGAATACATAGACGAACTGAGTGTCACTAGTATGCCTCTACTTGACTAGCTCGTTAATCAAAGATGGTTAAGTTTCCTAGCCATGGACAAGGAGTTGTCATTTGATGAACAGGATCACAACGTTAGAGAATGATGTGATTGACTTGACCCATCCGTTAGCTTAGCACTTGGATCATTTAGTTTACTGCTATTGCTTTCTCCATGACTTATAAATGTTCCTATGACTATGAGATTATGCAACTCCCGAATACCGAAGGAACACTTAGTGTGCTATCAAACATGACAACGTAACAGGGTGACTATAAAGATGCTCTACATGTGTCTCCGATGGTGTTTGTTGAGTTGGCATATATCGAGATTAGGATTTGTCACTCCGTGTATCGGAGAGGTATCTCTGGGCCCTCTCAGTAATGCACATCACTATAAGCCTTGCAAGCAATGTGACTAATGAGTTAGTTACGGGATGTTGCATTATGGAACGAGTAAAGAGATTTGCCGGTAACGAGATTGAACTAGGTATTGAGATACCGGCGATCTAATCTCGAGCAAGTAACATACTGATGTCAAAGGGAACAATGTATGGTGTTATGCGGTTTGACCGATAAAGATCTTCGTAGAATATGTAGGAACCAATATGAGCATCCAAGTTCCGCTATTGGTTATTGACCGGAGACGAGTCTCGGTCATGTCTACATAGTTCTCGAACCCGTAGGGTCCGCATGCTTAATGTTCGGTGACGCTCGGTATTATGAGTTTATGTGTTTTGATGTACCGAAGGTAGTTCAGAGTTCCGGATATGATCACGGACATGACGAGGAGTATCGAAATGGTCAAGACATAAAGATTGATATATTGGAAGGCTATGTTTGGACATCACAATGGTTCCGGGTGAGTTCGGGCATTTACCAGAGTACCGGGGGGTTACTGGAACCCCCCGGGGAGTGTATGGGCCTTAATGGGCCTTAGTGGGAGAGAGGAGGAGGCGGCCAAGGTGGAGGGGCGCCCCCCAAGCCCAATCCAAATTGGGTGGGGGGCCACCCCCCTTCCTCCCCTCTCTCTCCCCTTCCTTCTCTCCTACTCCAACAAGGGAAAGGGGGAATCCTACTCCCACCGGGAGTAGGACTCCCCCCTTGGGCGCGCCATAGAGGGGCGGCCCTCCCTCTCCTCCAGTCCTTTATATACCGGGGAGGGGGGCACCCCATAGACACACAAGTTGATTGTTTAGCCGTGTGCGGTGCCCCCCTCCACAGATTTCCACCTCAGTCATATCGTTGTTGTGCTTAGGCAAAGCCCTGCGTTGGTAACTTCATCATCACCGTCATCACGTTGTCGTGCTGACGAAGCTCTCCCTCGACACTTAGCTGGATCTAGAGTTCGTGGGACGTCGTCGAGCTAAACGTGTGCAGATCGTGGAGGTGCCGTACCTTCGGTGCTAGGATCGGTTGGATCGTGAAGACGTACGACTACATCGACCGCGTTGTCATAACGCTTCCTCTTACGGTCTATGAGGGCTACGTGGACAACACTCTTCCCCTCTCGTTGCTATGCATCACCTAGATGGATCTTGCGTGTGCATAGGATTTTTTTTTGAAATTATTGTGTTCCCCAACAAGTAGAACTTGATGAGGTAGTTGTACCTTCTCCTGAATTGGAAAGTAGTTCATCACAGAAATTAGTTCTAGTGATACCTACACCGATTAGTGAGGAAGTTAATGATGATGATCATGAAACTTCAGATCAAGTTACTACCGAACCTGGTAGGTCAACCAGAGTACGTTCCGCACAAGAGTGGTACGGTAATCCTGTTCTGGAAGTCACGTTACTAGACCATGACGGACCTACGAACTATGAGGAAGCCATGATGAGCCCAGATTCCGTGAAATGGCTTGAGGCCATGAAATATGAGATATGATCCATGTATGAGAACAAAGTGTGGACTTTGGTTGACTTGCCCAATGATCGGCAAGCCTTAGAGAATAAATGGATCTTCAAGAAGAAGTCTGACGCTGACGGTAATGTTACTGTCTATAAAGCTCGACTTGTCGCGAAAGGTTTTTGACAAGTTCAAGGAGTTAACTACGATGAGACCTTCTCAACCGTTGCGATGCTTAAGTCTATCCAAATCATGTTAGCAATTGCCACATTTTATGATTATGAAATTTGGCAAATGGATGTCAAAACTGCATTCCTTAATGGATTTCTTAAAGAAGAGTTGCATATGATGCAACTAGAAGGTTTTGTCGATCCTAAAGGTGCTAACAAAGTATGCAAGCTCCAGCGATCCATTTATGGACTGGTGCAAGCCTCTCGGAGTTGGCATATACACTTTGATAGTGTGATCAAAGCATATGGTTTTATACAGACTTTTGGAGAAGCCTGTATTTACAGGAAAGTGAGTGGGAGCTCTGTAGCATTTCTAATATTATATGTGGATGACATATTGTTGATTGGAAATAATATAGAATTTCTGGATAGCATAAAAGGATACTTGAATAAGAATTTTTCAATGAAAGACCTTGGTGAAGCTTCTTATATATTGGGCATCAAGATCTATAGTGACAGATCAAGACACTTAATTGGACTTTCACGAAGCACATACCTTGATAAAGTTTTGAAGAAGTTCAAAATGGATCAGTCAAAGAAAGGGTTCTTGCATGTGTTACAAGGTGTGAAGTTGAGTCAGACTCAATGTCCGACCATTGTAGAAGATAGAGAGAAAATGAAAGTCATTCCCTATGCCTCAGCCATAGGTTCTATCATGTATGCAATGCTGTGTACCAGACCTGATGTGTGCCTTGCTATAAGTTTAGCAGGGAGGTACCAAAGTAATCCAGGAGTGGATCACTGGACAGCGGTCAAGAACATCCTAAAATACCTGAAAAGGACTAAGGATATGTTTTTTGTTTATGGAGGTGACAAAGATCTTGTCATAAATGGTTACGTCGATGCAAGCTTTGACACTGATCCGGGTGACTCTAAGTCACAAACCGGATATATATTTATATTGAATGGTGGAGCTATCAGTTGGTGCAGTTCCAAGCAGAGCGTTGTGGCGGGATCTACGTGTGAAGCGGAGTACATAGCTGCTTCGAAAGCAGCAAATGAAGGAGTCTGGATGAAGGAGTTCATATCCAATCTAGGTGTAATGCCTAGTGCATCGGGTCCAATGAAAATCTTTTGTGACAATACTGGAGCAATTGCCTTAGCGAAGGAATACAGATTTCACACGAGAACAAAACACATCAAGAGATGCTTCAATTCTATCCGCGATCAAGTGAAGGAGGGAGACATAGAGATTTGCAAGATACATACGGATCTGAATGTTGGAGACCCGTTGACTAAGCCTCTTCCACAAGCAAAACATGATCAACACCAAGACTCCATGGGTGTTAGAATCATTACTATGTAATCTATATTATTGACTCTGGTGCAAGTGGGAGACTGAAGGAAATATGCCCTAGAGGCAATAATAAAGTTGTTATTTATATTTCCTTATATCATGACAATGTTTATTATTCATGCTAGAATTGTATTAACCTAAAACTTAGTACATGTGTGAATACATAGACAAAACAGAGTGTCCCTAGTATGCCTCTACTTGACTAGCTCGTTAATCAAAGATGGTTAAGTTTCCTGACCATAGACATGTGTTGTCATTTGATGAACGGGATCACATCATTAGAAAATGATGTGATGGACAATACCCATCTGTTAGCTTAGCATAATGATCGTTAAGTTTTATTGCTATTGCTTTCTTCATGATTTATACATATTCCTCTGACTATGAGATTATGCAACTCCCGAATACCGGAGGAACACCTTGTGTGCTATCAAACGTCACAATGCAACTGGATGATTATAAAGATGCTCTACAGGTGTCTCCTAAGGTGTTTGTTGGGTTGGCATAGATCGAGATTAGGATTTGTCACTCCGAGTATCAGAGAGGTATTTCTGGGCCCTCTCGGTAATGCACATCACTATAAGCCTTGCAAGCAATGTGACTAATGAGTTAGTTACGGGATGAGCATTACAGAACGAGTAAAGAGACTTGCCGGTAATGAGATTGAACTAGATATGATGATACCGATGATCGAATCTCGGGCAAGTAACATACCGATGACAAAGGGAATAACGTATGTTGTTATTACAGTTTGACCGATAATGATCTTCGTAGAATATGTAGGAACCAATATGAGCATCCAACTTCCGCTATTGGTTATTAACCGGAGATGTGTCTCGGTCATGTCTACATAGTTCTCGAACCCATAGGGTCTACACGCTTAACATTCGATGATAATTTGTATTATGAGTTATGTGTTTTGGTGACCGAAGTTTGTTCAGAGTCCCGGATGAGATCACAAACATGACGAGGAGTCTCGAAATGGTCGAGAAGTAAATAGGTGGTATTCGGACATTGGAATGGTTTTGAGTGGTTCGGGTATTTTACCGGAGTACCGAGGGGTTACCGGAACCCCCCCGAGGAAATATTGGGCCTACATGGGCCTTAGTGGAGACAGAGGGTGAGGGAGTCGTGGACTAAGGGGTCCTCGGGCGTCCGGCCTATTATCCATGGGCTAGACTGATGGGCTGTGAAGACATGAAGGCCGAACAATGTACCCGTGTATGGATTGGACTCTCCTTGGCGTGGAAGGCAAGCTTGGCGACCGACTATGAAGATTCCTTCTTATGTAACCGACTCTATGTAAACCCTAGACCCCCCCGGTGTCTATATAAACCGGAGGGGTTAGTCCAGAAAGGATATTCATTACCGTAGTCATATAGGCTAGGCTTCTAGGGTTTTAGCCATTACGATCTCGTGGTAGATCAACACTCATATTCATCAAGATCAATCAAGCAGGACGTAGGGTATTACCTCCATAGAGAGGGCCCGGACCTGGGTAAACATCGTGTCCCCGTCTCCTGTTACCATCGATCCTAGACGCACAGTTCGGGACCCCCTACTCAAGATCCGCCGGTTTTGACACCGACATTGGTCCTTTCATTGAGAGTTCCACTGTGCCGTCAACGAAAGGTTTCATGCCCCCTTCAATCGTCTATAGTGACGCTTTCCAAGGAGAAACCTTCCTCCCCAGACAGATTTTTGTGTTCGGCGGCTTCGTACTGCAGGCCAACTTGCTTGGCCATCTGGAGAAGATCGATAGCTACGCCCCTGGCCACCAGTTCAGATTCGGAAGCTAGAACTACATCATGGATATCCGTGGAGACTTGATATTCAATGGATTTGAGACCGCAGCGATCGCCCCTGTTGCCCCGATGAACATGACTTAAATCCGTCATCGGACCAGATTCAAGAGATGGCTCCTGCTGCTCCAATGGCCTTAGAACCAAAGCAGATCGTGCCATTCGAGGCCACAGAGTCCGCGGTGCTAGAGCTGCACGCAGACTCGACACCCTGCAATATTTGCGCCAACGGAACTCCGGACTCGTCTCCGGCTATAAGTTCCGGACCATGTACGCTCGCGAACACCGAGCTAGATCGATTATCGATCTTCAAATTCAGCGCCATAGACGTTTTTCAGCACTCACCTTTGGGCAATGTGCTAAACTCTTTAAAGAGCCTGTCATTCATGGGAGGCTCATAGCTGAACTATGTCCGGCTCGAACTAGGGGCTGACGACGGATAATTTTGCTTCCTACCCGCCACCCACTTCATAGCTACCGTCAAGGACTTAACCGACGTATTGGATTATGACTCCGAAGACATCGAGGGTATGGACAATGATGCTGATAAGGAGCAAGGCCAAGACCCGCAATTCACGGGACGTTGGACGGCCACCTCTTCATACGATGTGGACATGGTTGATACACCTAAAGAATCTAGCGGCGATGACAAAGAAGAACCAGATGTGAATAAACCTTCTGAGACACAGTCCAAGCACCGGTGCCCTAAACGCCGCTCTAAGCCACGCCACTCAAAAGATGGAAACACTGGCACCAGAGAAAATAGCACTCCGGACGGCGCCGAAAACAACGAAGACCCTGTTGAAGCAGCATACGAACAGGAGGAACAGGACAATGAGCAAGCTAACCCTAATAAACAAGACATGCCGAGCGACACAGATGACGATAGTTATCGTCCACCCTCCGAGGATGAGGAGAGCCTTGGCAGTGCGGATTTCATCGTGCCCGAGGCACCCTTAGAGCAGGAGCGCTTTAAGCGCCAGCTGATAGCTACGGCAAGAAGCTTAAAGAAAAAGCAGCAGCAACTCCAAGTCGATCAAGACCTACTCATGGACAGATGGACCGGTGTCCTGGAAGCCGAAGAAAATGGCCTCAAGCGCCCAGCCAAGAGTTACCCAAAGTGCAGACTGCTACCTCAGTTCGATGAGGAGGCACCAAATCCTATACTTCCCTCGCGTAATGCGGAACGACGACCATGCGGTCGGGATAGTGCGGCAGACCGACCACCCCGTGGTCGGGATAAAATGGCAACTCAGGCCGAACAACAAGTGGCCCCACCACCTCGCAAAGACAGGGACAGCAGGGCAGGACACACCAGGTCAATTTATGGATCGCGAGGACGCTTCCCCACTCGGGATGACAGCCACCTACTCGGGCATGGCAAACTTAATTACACCCGGGCCAATAACCGCAGACGGACTTCATCGGAGGTGCGCCATGACGTGGCCCGCTATAGAGGCGCCGCACACCCTCTCTGCTTCACAAATGAGGTGCTGGATCATG